>NW_021620995.1:6929572-6931732 GCF_004785775.1 Grammomys surdaster
AGAGAGAGAGAGAGAGAGAGAGAGAGAGAGAGAGAGAGAGAGAGAGACAGAGAGAGACAGAGAGAGACAGAGACAGAGACAGAGACAGAGAGAGGAACAAGGAGTCAGATGATCACCTGTCTCTGCCAGTCAAAGCAAGATAGTTCATATATCTAGGTAGGGTATTGGTTTACAATTCTGATTGTATTGGCATCTTGCTATTGAGCATTTCCAAACTTAGAAAGCCTTTGATTAACATTAAAAAAGTTACTAATAAATAAAAAAAGAAAACATTTAACTTGGGCTATATGTCAGAAACAACAGGTAAGGTGTAGGTTTAATAGGCTTGGTGGGAGAGGAGGACCAGTAGGAAGAAGAAGGTTCAGGGAGGTGTAAGGAGCAGACATCATGGATTAAGTGTCAAGAGAGTATGTCCCCAAGGGCTGCCCTATTGGAATTAAGTGCACTCCAGAAGGGACATAGTAAATAGTAAGTAATAAGACAAGATTATCAATAGGAAAGTAGATTCTAATAGTGTGGAGGGTACCTCTCCAGTCTCCTTGTAAAATGTAGGAACTAATTGGTAGGCGTTTTCATATGTTGTTTGATTTGTTTAAGCTTGTGGACATTCTCTTCCCTCCTTTCTTCTCCATAGATCCACTCTTGTTTAATTCCCCAGCTTTCTATCTGTTCTCATTTTTATTTCACATAGTTAACATTTTAACATAATTGAAAGGGCAGTAACTCAGTTTTCTCAGCTTTTAAAAAAACATTTCAATATTCACTGTTTCAGAAGTTGCTAAAAGCAATTTATGAGTTAATTTTTGTTATTAGTTACAATTGTTATTGTTGAAGAATTTAAAATTTCAATGATTTATAAAGCAAATTACATGCTTTGAATAGAAATAAAAAGAAATTGAAAAACTAAAAATGTTAACAATTATTAGGTTACATGTTCATTCCCTGATGTTGACTGATTTAAAATATTAATCATAGTTTATTAGCTTGCCATAAAGTTATATCTAATGTTCAACTGTACTGGCAAAATACCTAGGCCATTACTCAATATAGTTACTTGTCATTTTGTTTACTTATCAAATGCTAACAATGAGATCATGTTTATTTAGACCAAAGTTTTATTTACCTGTAATATACATATTAATTTTGATAAAGATGAATTTCAAAAGATCTATGCTAATCCTAAATGAGGATAATAGAGCTTAAAATTTTAATTAACATTCGATTCAAGTTTAATTAAATAACTTAATTATGATTAAGACTTGTTCAATTTTGGGTGCTGGTCACAATAGAGACCAAGGTTATTTGTGAATTATGTGAATCACATTTTATTCTTTAAATAACATGATAGACACTATAGACAACTAACATTAAATTGAAAATATATTAGGAACTGTTTGGAAAGGGAGCTATATTGTTGAATGTTTGGAGATCCTTAATACCCGTAATATGGAATTAGCATATTTTTACAAATATATGACCCTGAAAACAGATACACAAATAACTTTAAATAGATTGAACAATATATATATTGACAGAGTGAAAATGTTGCAATTAATATTAAAAAAATAAAAGAAATTCAAAATAAAATTATAATGTTATAGTTTATTTTATTATTATCATTATTACTATTATTATTATTATTATGTTTTGCTTACATATCAATACAGGTTTAAACTTTAGCAAATATGACCATTTACAAGGAATTTAACAATAAATTGATTTCTAATAACGTTTTTTAATACCCATAAATCAGCTCCTAAGTCAGTGATGTTTATGAAGGCTTCTTTCCTTGTATACAATGGGAACTACTAGAGAGAATCACAACTGGACAATATTCAGAAGGTGAGAGATTTTAGAATACTAAGTCTTAAATAGAATGTTTTCATCACATCACTGCCTCAGGATTATAGAAGCTATGTGGAAGAGGACATGCAAAGATTAAAAGTGAAGAAGGTATGGAGGACCACTAGAAAAGAGTGTCTTTCAGATGTTGCATACTTGATATACATAGGAACTCACAGAGCCTAAAGTAGCATGCACAGGAGATGTATAGACTCAAGACAGAATGAGTTCTGGTACACAGAAAAAAAATGTTGTCTTTTGCATTTTTAATTTTATAAAAGAAACTTAAATTAAAACCAAAATCAGAGAGGTTAATGT
>NW_021620995.1:6932132-6946077 GCF_004785775.1 Grammomys surdaster
TATATATATATATATATATATATATATATATATATATACTCATATTTATATATGAGTTCTTGTTAACAGGTAGTTACTAATAAAAGAGATTGTTTTTTAAAAATTACTTGTTTATTTACATCCCAAATGCTGACCGATATCCACCCTTGTAAAAATCCTACCCCAATTTCCCCAAACACCTTTTCATGATAAAAATCCAGGAGAGAACACATATGCAAGTGTCATACCTGAACACAATAAGGAAACATGCAGCAAGATAATAGCCAGCATCAAATTAAATGAAAGAAACTTAACAAATTTCTACTAAAATTGAAGACAAGATAGAAAGAGATTCTTATAAAGGAGTTCTTGCTTATAACTGGAGCCAGTGGTTGTGTAACTTTTAAGTTGAGGGTTGCTGAATCATTCAAATACAGTATCTTCATAATAAAACTGGTGAATTTTAATAAGCTTATCTTCACAAAAATAATATGGCAAAAATGAAAAAAGAGTGAAAGTGCCAGAATTCTAGTTATTAGATAAATAAGATTTATTAAGTTGAAACAAAATCTAGCTTGCTTACCTGACAGGCTTTAAAAAAATATCTTAAAGACTAAAATGCATGTTTTTAGTTGATCCTCAGTTCTTAATCACTTATTTATAAAAAGGCTATGAATATTTTGAGCATAGTACAGCAATAAAAATATAATTTATGTGGAAGCTTTAGAGTACTATAAAATTATTTCTCAATTATTCAAAGCAATAACAAAAAGGTTATTCATGCATGGCATTCTGATCTGATTGCGTATGAATCTACTTTTGTTAGCAGAATAGGAGGCACATACCAAGACAGATCCTCCTATATAAAGGCTTGGTTTCATGAGCAGTTTGAATAAAAATCTAAGTACATTGTATTTAACCTATGAAGAAGTAAAAAGGAAAGAAATGAAAGATATTTTGATCTTCAGATTTAATAATTATAACTACTGGCACTAAATATTATATACTACAAAATAATTTTATTATGATATACAAAGGAATAGAAAGAATATATTCTTTAAATTTTAATAGTGTCAAAAAGTTAAATGAAATATTCAAGAATGATTTTTCTTCCTACTTTCTATTTGCTGAAAGCAATTATTGTGAAGAATTTGTATTTTTGCTTGTGAGCCAAGCCTTTAAGGAGGAGCCATCTCTCCAACAGAGCAATGGGATTTTAACTTTTTTATTTGCATCTTAAAAGTTTACATACTATCTACTTCCCATAGATTTAGAAAAAGATTTGGAAAACTGTTGTTAATATAAATGATAAAATGATAAAAGAGAAAATTAGTATGTCATATCCTGGTTCAGAGGAAGGAAAGCTCAGCAATAATATTTTTTAACTTCATTGAAAATATACTTTCAGAGAAATAGTCTTAGATAGGCCAAATTGACTTGAAAGAAAATGAGTAAGTAAAGATTGTTGAGTTTCATAATATAGATAGGTCATAAGTCTGAATAAAACATTCTGAAAGCAATAAATCCACAGCCAGAAGCATAATGTGTTATAATTATGATGTGTTGGGATGTTACATTCAGCCAGCTATGGTAGGATTGTTTTGCTTGCAAACAACTATAGTTGATGAAAAGTTATGATATAAAAAGCTTATTTAGCTCAATTCTATGATTATTATAAGTTCTCTATTCTATATTGTGGCCAATTTTTAATGAATTAATTAAATTGATAATAAGATTTTCAAAATAAGTTTATGTAAACCTTTAAAGTGAAGGAGCAATTTTGTAATGTTCCTAGAAAATAATGGCAATATCTTCCAAATGAAATCTCCAGTAAAGGCATTATTAAATTTCCATTGAGATACAGCTAAGCTTTGCCATCTCTAGGAAGTCTGAGACTTTCTTCAGAAGTCAAGTATCCATCAGTGCAGAAGATACTTAGTCAAATCTTTTCAAGGTTGTCTAATTAAAACAGAATACTGTCATTCATCAGAACAAATCTCCAGGAGAAACTAGGAATATCTCTTCCAAAATATTTTTTCAGTGAAATCATAGTTATTCTAGCCAGAAATTGTTGATGTAGTACGTATTTTGATTACTTCACATATCACTGAAGTAAAATATTTTGTTACCTAAAACTAAGTATATGTCTCATAGAGATGGTTTATTCCTTATTTTTCTTTTAAAGATATTTTATTAATTATTTTAGTGAGAGATTCTTACATGTATATGATATGTAGTGGTCACTATAGCCCACCCTGCATTTATTTCCTTCCCTTGCCACTACAACCCCCACGTTCTTTCCCACACTCTTGGCTTTACATTTTTTCTAAGACTCCGCCACCACTACTGCCCTTGGTAGTCATCCCATAATGTATGTCTTCTTCAAATTTCTGTGGTGTACAATGCAATTGGGGTGTATCTTCTCCACTTGTCTCTAGAAGACATCTTGCAGTGATGTTAACTCTGTCACAGTGAGAAGTCTCAAATTTCTTCAGAACACATTCGATTCTTAGGTTCAAAATCTCCAGCCTTATCCCACAGTGGCAAGACTGGGCTGCTCCCTATGTGCCTTCCTCCATCAAAATCAGGAGTATCTGAAAAACTTATATTATTAAGGTTGGCTACAATTATCAGGTACAGCCTTAGCATTCTCTGTGTATAGTTTCTGTATGGTGAAACTGAGGAAAAAATTCCCAGAAGATTTTTTACAACAATCACGCTTGTCTTTTTAATATCTCAAATGATTCTACATCCCAGCTAAGAACTTTCCAGTGTCCCAAAGAGAGAAGGTTTTAGTCCAGACATGTTGATCTCTTGCTAATTTTAGCTAATTTAAAGTTGAGCTGACCAGGTGCTACAGATCTTAAATCAAAAGTCAGAAGTTCAAAGCAAGAACTTGAAGACAGTAAGTGTTACAGAAGTCTAAGAGGACCATACTTTTCTGGCTTACTCTCCATGGTTTTCTCCTTCTGCTTTCTTAAACATCCCTGGACTACCAGCCCCAGGGTTGGTACTACCTAGAGTGAACTCGTGTCACCCAGTGCCAAAACTAATTAGGAAAATGCACTACAGACTTGACTATTGGCAAATTTTATGAAGGTGTTTGATAAATTGAGTGTTGCTTTTGACAAATGACTCCAGTATAAGACTATTTGATATAAAACTACCTAGCGCTACGGTCTCCTATGACTTATTTAGGGTTAGAGATTTTATCTGTTAGGAAATTACTTCTGAATAAGTATAACTTATATGATTTCTAGTGTTTTTAAATAACCAACTCAGATGTGTTATTTGATAAAAGTTTTTTCTTATATTTTCTTTCTTTTCAAATGATTTTTTTTTAATGTGGATGTGTGCTTTGCGTGTATGTATATCTAGGTCTTGCATGTGTTTAGTGCCCCAAAAGACAAAAGAGGAAGTCAGAGGCCCTGGTTTCACATTGTTGTTAGCTAGCATGTAAATATGGAGAAAAAAATCCATATCCTCTCCAAGTGAAACAACTACCACTTAGCCATCTAACCAGCCCTCATATTTTACAATTGCGCTGTCTTTTAGATTTACAGTTAATTTCAATTTAAAGTGCTTTCATGGCTTGGAGAAGTATGCAGAAAAGAAAGAAGAAAGATTGTAAAATCCTGTGTGGATGGATGACACCAAAGAAACAAGGCCTGCTAGACACAGCAAAACTGATGCTATAAGAACACAGAGAGACTGTGACAACATGCACCAGGCATGCACAGATCCAAGTTAGATGGAGTTCCAAATCTCAAGAAGGGAAGTAGACAGAAGCTTCCATATCTAACCAGAAACCTATCTCCAACTGTCATCTGCCTGCAAAGAAAAATTACTTTACTATGGCTTTAGTTACATCCACAATTTAATGGTAGGTCCTGTATTCCAGCAGTAGATGGCCAATACAAAATAAACTCATGGTATTTGTAGAGACTGTGTGCCTCATATTACTTTTCTTGGACTTTTATTTCATCTTATTAGTCTTTTGCTTATATATTATGGCTTCATGTTTTTGTTTTGTGTGTGTGTGTGTGTGTTTGCATCGATATGTGTTTGCAAGACTATTTCTTTCTTTATTGTTGATTTCTTAAATCCTGTTTTGTTTGCTTTCTAAAAAGAGAGATATTTAAGGCACAGAGTGAATGAACAGAAGGGATATCTGAGGAAATTTGGAAAGAGAAGCTATGATTAGAGTATACTACAATGAAAAATTACTTTCAAGAAAAAAAGACTGTTGGAAATTGAGCACTTATTAAATGTCTATTATAAATATTAAAATGCCTTTTTGATATCAGCAATATTAAACTGGTGATGCCTGTTCATTTGACTATGACTGATATTATTCATATTTTTTTATTCATGTTACATATAGAAAATCTATCACCTGTTATGAGTCATGCTAAAGGGAAGACACATTGTCTTGGTTATTATCCTATTGTGAAGAGATAACATCACCAAATCATCTTATTTTTTAAAAAAAAAAACAATATTTAATGGGTTCTTGTGATTCCATAACTATCATGGTTGGGAGCCTGGCAACAGACAAGGAGACAATAAGCCAGGTAGGCAGTAATTGGATCAGTAGCTGAGAGATTTACCTTATCAGCAAATTGGGGAGAGAGAGGATGGGGAAGGGAAGGATTGAAGAAACAGGAAAGGAGGGAGGGAAGAGAGGGGAGAGGGAGGGAAAGGAAGGATTGAGGGAATGGAGGGAGAGAGAGAGATAGAAAAAGAGAGAGGGAGGGAAGGAGGGAGGGAGAGAGAGAGAGAGAGAGGAGAGAGAGAGAGAGAGAGAGAGAGAGAGAGAGAGAGAGAGAGAGAGAGAGAATTTTAAACCTCAAATTCCATTCCCATTGAATAGTAACTTTCCTCTTTCAACAGGATCGCACCTCCTAATCCTCCTTAAAATAATTTCACCAATTAGGGACATCTAGGAAACACTAGAGTATTCATACACATGATCTTATGAGTCCACTCTTATCCAATCCAGTCCTCCACACATAGAGTGTAAGGAAATTCTGATGCAGACAGCTGTCAGCAATAATTCCCATTTATTGAAGGTGACTGCTTTCTTGTTATACTTTCTGACCTTAACAAAGATTTTCAAACCATTGAGCAATAAGTTTTATCTGACATGGTGGGGTTGTTAACTGAAAATCTTGGAAGAACTTTTCTCTGGAAATTCAAGATATTTCAATTTAAACTAATTAGTAAACTTTACAATTTCAAACACCATTTTGGTAGAAAGGGACATATTAATTTTGAGTTTTTGAATCAGTAAAATGTCTTGGATGATCACAGTTTCTCTAAGACTTCATAAGATTTTTCTGTTACTTGAGTTAAATTCTTTAATATCAATATATTTTTCTAATTACTGTGTACTAGAAATAAGAATATGTTGCTAGATAGTATTCTTTTAGATAGATAGTGCTTTATAACAAGCTAAAATATACTTGGGAATAATTATTTAGAAGAAACACAATATGTGTAATTATATGAAAAGAAAGAATTGTTTTCTGTGACATTCTTCCCACAATGCTTCATGAAATGTCCTGTTTTGTAGCTTGCACTGTACTGGAACTCACTGTAGAGATATGGACCTCAAACCCACAGGAGAACAATGTTGGCAAGCTGGACCGCCCAGTGTTCCCAGGGACTAGACCATCAACCAAAGACTGTACAGGGAAGGATTCATGGCTCCAGGTATATATGTAGCAGAGGATGGCCTTGTCTGACAACAGTAGGAGGGGATGTCCTTTGTTTTGTGGAGGATTAGTGACCCAGCATAGGGGGATGCTGGAGAGGTGAGGCGGGAGAGGGTGGGTGGGTGGTACAGCACCCTCACTTAAACAAAGGGAAGGAAGTAAAATACAGATGTGGATTATGGAGGGGTAACTGAAGGGAGATATCAACTGAGAAGTAAATGAATGGAATGCTTGATATAAATAAGTAAATAAATGAATAAATAAATGAATAAATAAATAAATAAATAAGTTGGACTCACTCCTAATTCTACAGTCTCAGTCCCCCAGAGTGATGGGATTAGAAATAAGCACTAATACAACCACCAATATTAGTATTATACAGTTGTCTATGGCTCAATTCTAAAATTTTAGTAAAATTAAATAAACTAATATTTATGACTCATGGTATTAATAGTTTTTTTATTTTGTGTGTTTAAAGACTTGAGTTAGTGTCTGGACCTCTGGTACCATTTCTGCATTCTTGAACAAGTTCTCTAATCTTTGTGAAACTTATTTCCCCTTTGAAAAGAATGAACATAAAAAGCCCATTTTCGTCTGAGCTAAATATTATAGTGCCTAAATAAGCTAAAGCATGGAGATAAGAAAATTGCTGTTCCTTCTCATAGTAGACACTCAATTAGTATTGTACAGCACTCCTTATAGTAGTGTGACTTAATGATGTCAGTTTCGGAAGACATTATTGTGCATTTGTGCAGGAGAAATTTCAATTTAACGGGATTCTAAAGACATGGCTCCATTTTCAATGAAAACAATAAAACAATCACTCTGAAAGATATTATTACTTTATTTCTTTCTTGCTTGAGTCAGCTGAATATATAATAAGTACCAGAATTTTTTAATACAAAAATATCCTGTTCCCCTCCTCCTCTTCATGTATCAAGTTACCTAACATCAGGTATTATGACACATTCAAACAGTTTAATTCATTGCCTGTGATCATTATTTTTTCAGTATACCATTTACAACTATCATTTGGGGATTTTGTGCTCTGTAAATGCCAACGTGGCCATGTGCTACTGTAATCAGCATTTTCCACTGCTAGAAAGACATGGCAACCCATGACCTCATTATTGGTGATAGATATTCTTCTGCTTTTTATTTACTACATCTGTTAAATTTGGAGCCTAGGATTCAGTTGTCAATATGATCTCTCTGTGTTAACTTTCATGGTAAGTTAAATATTAAATGAAAATTCTATTTAGCTCTGGTTTCTTGAGTTGTTTTTTTTTTTTCAATTTATACCAACAGAAGTTTTGTCACTGTGAGGAGATTATAGGTGTCTATATCTGTGTCTGTTCTGTTTATTGACAGTAGCTCACAAAAAAGTTAATATTTCTTAATAAAATAGTTGTATTATTGACTTGTATATCAAGTGTGTTTAACAAGTATTATTAATAATAGATCTTTATGTTAGTCAATAAATCTTTTTGAATTTCTAAAATGCTGTGATGTTTGCAATCACTGTTTTTTGCATTAACGTACCTGTTGACATTAATAATTAATTAGAAAATAATTAACAGCATTTCCAGCTGAACTCTAAGTGCTTTGAACAATGTAAATCAACCAAAGAAGTCATTCAAACTTGTCACAGCCATGAAAATGGAAATAGTCATGAACTAGCACAGCTGTGTGACAGTCCAGCAAAGCTGACCTGGATGCTGCGTTACATTGTCTTCCACTTTGGCTTCTGAACTCTATGAGTAGTATTTGAAGGGGACTTTATACAGTACAATTTATTTACATGTTTTCCACTGAAAGTTATTTCTGCCTTCAATGAAGTAACTGTATCTGTCCTAACTCAGGATTCATCCTTGCCATGAAGATTGTAAAAAACACAAAATGTTGGATTGTCCCAGAGTTGTCTTGGCATACTTCTCCCTAAGCAAACTCAGAAACAATAGATTTGAAAATAGATTAGATTGCAGGTTTCTTCCTATATGTAGCTTACAGGACATTACTTCCAGAAAAAAATAATAACAAAGTTATTTTGCCTAAAACAAATATATATGTGCATGTTTATTCAGCCATGGTCTATGACTCATTCATCCATTACTCCCTTTCCTCTCTTCCTTATGGCCTCTGCTGGAACCTGTGCAAATAGCACCAGAAAAAGGATAAATTGATTTGATACTTTCTAAACATTTGTGGTGACATTCTTGTAATTCTAAATCTAAGAAGACTAAGGCAGGAAAATAAGTTCAAGTCTACCCTGAGCTATGTGTAGAGATCATGTATCAACTACTATTATTACTGTTATTATTACTACTACTTCTAATAATACTAACAATAAAGCCAACTTTTGAATTAAGTTGCTGTGTGATTAACTTACTGAGCCTGTTATTTATCACAAGAATGTCTATAATTATAGACATTATAATTTACATGAAATTTAAGAGCACCATTTCAAGTTAAAATACATTGCATTTCACTTTATTTCAGGATTGAAAAATATGTTTTCAAAATTAAGTTTATAATTATGCATTACCTACTAAAGTCAAGTCTTATGAAAGGAAACTTTTATGTATTATATTAAAACTAATAGTATTATCAAAAGCTCTAGTTTATGTAGCTATCATGTTTATATACATAATTATAAACAAAACAGGAAAGAGTCATCCTTCAACAGATCAATAGATAACACATGCCATACTTCCGTGTGTGTGTGTGTGTGTATGTGTGTGCGTGTGTGTGTGAGAGAGAGAGAGAGAGAGAGAGAGAGAGAGAGAGAGAGAGGTGGCATTGAATTTGTGTTATAATGTTTCTCGTGATATTTTTGAAAAGGAAATGTTTTTTAGCCTAAAGAATTATAATCTTCAGCTTCATAACCTTTTTGAGTTTTGTGTAGATTGAGGCTCCAGGAATGGGAGGCCTGGCAGTGAGGTGGAGTGGAGGGCAGGGGTGGGGACATCTTCTTGAAGATGTAGCTAGGGGAGGATGAATGAGATGTGGAACTATGGGAGGGCACACTGGGAGTGGGTAATGACTAGACTGTAAAAAATAAACGTAATTACAGAAATTATAATCGTAGGTCAAACCTTAGTATAAATCATTAATATTCCTGCTGTTTCTATTTTTACAAAATAAGTATAAAGCAGAAGCTGAAATAATGTGGACATTGTTTGGTTGGTTAGTAGTGTATTGATTTTGTTAATAAAAATGAGTTAATAAATACGTTTAAAATGAAAACAAGCCTGGCAGTGGTGGCGCACACTTTTAATCCCAGCACTTGGGAGGCAGAGGCAGGCACATTTCTGAGTTCGAGGCTAGCCTGGTCTACAGACTTCCAGGACAGCCAGGACTACACACAGAAACTCTGTCTTGAGAAACCAAAAAAATAAATAAATAAAAATAAATAAATAAAAATAAAAAAATAAAAATAAAATAAAAACGACTCCAAGTATAACAATAATATACTTGCATAATCATATTGACTATGTGGATGGTGACATGTAAACTTAAGTAACATACTATATTAATGCCTATGATCAGAATTTTAGAAGTATTTTTAATGCATCATTTGATAGACTGTATTTTTAAAATTGTTTTATGTTGCAACAAAACAGGGTAGAAGATACAAATATTACACATATATCTTTTGCCCCTGATCAACGTATCTAGTCTCCTCCATGCTAAACATTCCTCACCAAGATAACATATTTACTATAACTAATGAACTTTTCAGACACACTGCTATCACCAAAGATGATGATTTACATTGCCTTTCATTCATTTGGTTATTCAATTTTGAGTTTAGGACAAATGCATACTCACAGACTGGGTAGAATAACTGTCCTAAAAGTATTTTTGTTGTACCAACTGATCACTTACTTGTCTCTAAACAACTCACTTATGTATCTCTGAACTGTTAAATGATTTATTTTTTATGACTTGAACATTTCAATATAATTCTATTGTTTTATACAGCAATGATGATATTTTGCTTGCTTTTTAGAAAATAGGCATTTAATAGTCATCATGATAATAATATCATTTTGTTATAGATAGAGAAATGTAGATATTAAGAGGGCAGTCATCTTTCCTGGGGTCACATAGAGAAATGCTGTGGCTACCTTGTATAAATTATAATATCCTCATTGATACTTTGTGTAAATGTAGCATAGTGCTTCATAAAATACCTTTAAGTTAATGAATCTTGATTCACTAATAGCTAGCTGACACTGATCTTTCAAATGTGAGATTAGCATAGTATTCCTCTCATTTTTCACGACACTTTAAAACATTACCAGAAAAGACACCAATTAACCAAGTCTCAATTTGATATTCTTAATATCAGCAGAAAACAGTAAACAGAGAGAAAGACCTACATTTTCCCCAGATACATTAATATACACTTACTCCTTCAAATTTCACCTATATAAAACTTGTGTGTGTGTGTGTGTGTGTGTGTGTGTGTGTGTGTGTGAACTTAAGGGAATCTTAAGGGAATGCAGCTTGAAAGAAAGAAAACACGAGAGAAAATGGCAAATACTCTTAATAGTACAATATTATATTTAGAGTTTTGTCACAAAGGATAGGCAATTTTTTATCAGTGAGATTAACCACTCTCACTCTATATTTTAGTGGGAGATAGGCTATATCTATATCTTTTCAGTATCTGTATCTATATCTATCATCTATCAATCTATATATCTATTCATCTATTGGTCTATGGTGATATCTATCTATCTCTATCACTACATCTATCTATCTATCTATCTATCTATCTATCTATCTATCTATCTATCTATCTATATCTAAAATTACCTAGTGTTGAAGGCTTTGTCCTCTATCTTTGGTACTCATAAAATAGCATGGAAGCTTTAAGAGGTAGAGCCTATGTAAGGTCTCCTAGCCAATCATGGATTCTCTTATTTGAAGAGTGGTGCCTAAAATTACCTTTCCCTATCTTTCTATTCTGAAAATGAAATAGAAGCATTGCCACAGCAGATTTCCCAGACTGATAGGCTATCTGTACACCAGGTATGGTGGTCAGTCTGTCATCGTGACTCAAACTAGAATCTCCTCAGGAAAGTTATTACTTTATTATACTGTCAAGTGGTCATGTGTGTAAGTCATCTTTTGATAAATTTTTAAGTAAAGGGGTGGAGACTAATGCTTTATTGGCATGAACACATCAGTGTAGTAGCTCTTACACTGGATAAGAAATCAAAATAAAATATCTATGGCTACCAGGCCAGTATGCCACATTTCCTTCTGGTCTTCCTTTAAGTTCTCTCTCCAGGCTCCTTTTTAAGTTGATGCCTTAATTTCTCTGAGTGATGGACTATGACATGGACACGATAAGACAAATCAATCCTTTCCCTCCCCAAATTATGTATAGTGCTTTTTCTTAGCAGCAGATAAACTGGCCAGAACTGAAATCGATTCCATAGAGAATGATATTTCTATGATAGCTATACTTTCTGAGGGAGAATTGTGGGTAGATTTGGTATCTTAGGCTTGAACAATTCTTGAGTAATCAGAGTTTAGTGAGTTATTCTGTTGGAGTATGGAAGATAATACTGTTTGCCAAAGTGTAGATGATGCCTGCCTGCCTTTTGAAATTTAAGATGGAAGTTTGTGAGTCCCTCAAAGACTCTCTTGGACCCACACCTGTGATATTTGGTATTTTATGGTAAGCTGGCCTTTAAAAATCAGCTGTGATCGTTAAAAAGACCAGCACTACTGAAGTGAATTCGTCATTTCACTGGAACAATCAATCTCAGTTAGCTGTGGCTAATAAATGACAAGTACCATTGAAACATTTTTTTTCTAGGAAATAGTTCCTTGGAATTACCGTGGTGAGTTGAGGTACACAGTACCCATATGTATGGCGCGGGGGTGAGTTGAGGGTGAGGAAAGTGTATACGCTAGCTGACCCAGAGCGTGACAAACCATTTGTAAGCCTCTCACATGGTACTGGTTTGTAAAGGCACGAAGTGGTTATGGCAAAAAAGCTGAGGCTTGAACCAAGTGGCAATTTAGAATCCATGAATAGAAGCCGTGATGTGATTGACCAGTGCAGTATCAATTCCATGGGAGATTTCAGTATGTAGGAAATGCCAGGAACTTAGAAAGAGTGCAGGAAGAGAGAGGAGGGTTATGAAGTGGAGCCCTCTTGAGACAGTCAGTGAACGTGTTTTGAATGGCAGAACTTGAAAAGCAAATCTGGCCAAGCACTTTTGACCACAGAAGTGCTATGAATGATTCCAAGATGTCAGATATTGAGCTATTTATACTGTTAGAGCTTGATTTTGTTTGGATTTAATTGTAATTGTGTCCTTTTTACTTTCTTGTAAATTAAAGAAGTATATAACTTATTTACTCTTGCATGTTAATAAACACTTTTCCACCACTAATTTGGTTGGTCAATGTTTTATCTCAGCAACAAGGAAGTAAACAAAATTCTACTTGTATAATTGATTACAAGATAAAATGTGACTTTTATTCATTATGTTGATTCATCTCAGATATCTTTAGATGAAATGCATCAGAGAAGATGATTAAATAACAGATCAGGATTCCATTAGAAATATTTATATATGTTAAGGTTGTTTTTGAAAGACAAATGAATATGATTTCATGTATAAACATTTACATACATATTTAAATCAAAATTGTACTTATAGAAATTCACTTTATACCTATAGATACAGGGGACTAAAATTAAAGATTCATGTTCTATCATTCAAGATGGAAAAAATAAGCATTTTCATAATAAAATATTGATAGGGATGCCCTGTCTGGCCTCAGTGGGAGAGAATGCCTTTTATCTGGCAGGGACTTGATGCTCCAGGGTAGGAAGATGCCCAAGGAGGCCCCACCGTCACAGAGAAGAAGGAGATGATGGAGGGTCTCAGTGAGTAGAGAATAGGAGGGGGCAGCACTTGAGTTATAAATAAATAAAAAGAGAAAATAAAGAATACATACCAATCAATTGGTAAAAATATTCACATCATAGAATAAATGAAGAAATATAGTCATATGTTTTAGGAAAATGTAATATGTGCAAAACTAAACACGTGTGAATAATCTAATTCTTACATAGATTTGTTCATATATTTGTCAAGTACATCTGGAAGTATATGCATTACAATAGATGTAAATTATTTACATAAATATCTATAGTCTGTAGTGTTTAAAATATGTTACTCCCTTAAATATGTTTTCAGTTTGATGTGTGTATGGTATATTTAAAATGCAAAAAAAATTGTAGGCAAATCTACTCCTCTTAAAATTTTAACAACAACAATAATAGATTAAAAAGACAATAAAGCAATAAGGTAGAAACATAGAAAGTTAAACTGATATAATCCTTTTAAATTATTGTATGAGTACCTGATACTTTCTAATGAGTAACCATTTCATCTGTATTACATCTTGTAGTACATATCTTATTTCTAAACTAAAGCAACACGTATTTTCTATTCTCTTTTCTAAAGAGATTCCTCTTTTATTACATAATTCATTTACTGGGTTGGAATATTTAGGTAGGAGCTAACAAGTAGGGCAGACTACAGATTAATTATTTGACTTGAGGAGCCTATTTTGTACATATGAATAATTCTCTTTCAATTGGAATTTACGGCTAAAACTAGATCTACGTGGGTAGACTGAATGAAACACCTTATTGTCTACATGGAGATAGTTTGTTAAAATTCCTAGAAGTAGGCATGGAATCAAGTGACCCATAACATGAAAACAGTTATACAGGTATTTAGAAGTATTATTTTACTTTTATAATCTTCCTCATTTATAAAATTGTTTAAAAGCTTTCAGGGAACAACAGAAGAAACTTGTGCCTTCTGCATTTTGCAGGAATGCTAGATCACAATGACAATTTAACTAAAAAGTAGTATAAAAGCAACAATTGTAATGCAGTGTCACATCTACTCCCTACTTGAAAGAGAAGAAAACATTTGTTTTCAGCTATTTCTTCACTATGAGTTCAGGAAAATGAACTCCCTATCTCTGTCTCTGTCTCTGTCTCTGTCTCTGTCTCTGTCTGTCTCTCTCTCTCTCTCTCTCTCTCTCTCTCTCTCTGTGTCTCTGTCTCTGCCTCTGTCTCTGTCTCTCTGTCTCTGTCTCTCTCTCTCTGTTTTTCTCTGTCTCTGTCTCTGTCTCTCTCTCTCTCACACACACACACACACACAAACACACACACAAACACACACACAAACACACACACA
>NW_021620995.1:6946087-6961826 GCF_004785775.1 Grammomys surdaster
ACACACACACAAACACACACACAAACACACACACAAACACACACACAAACACACACACACACACACACACAGACACACACACACAGTTTCTCTTGGTTTAGAAGCCTGTTGCCAGATTCAGAGATTCAGAGAGAACCTGTAAACATCATACACTCTGATATAACAATTTGTGCTCTACTGTAAATATCTTTTACTATCATCTTTAGATAGTTTATGTGATTTCGGAGAAAGCTGCAAACATTTTCTTTGAATATGATGTCATGATTTACTTTAGTCCTATGCCAGGGAAAGTAACAGCATAGTGGAGATAAAAGTAAATTGATGCTGGCAGGATAGATAGGAACCCAGAAATATGATGAGGATTCAGTTTACAAATCTCCCATTTAAAGCAACATATGAAATGAAGAAAAAGAGAGGCATGATTATTTTAGTCCATTCTTAAATGGCTCAAGTACTTTGTGTCTTTGATCCTAGCTCCCTAATCCATCCATTCCTGTTTCATACTTTGTATCCTTAGGAGTCATAAGAAAAATAACAGTCGAGTGTTACTTATATTGCAGTACTTAGGTAAATAAATCCTCAGTAACTTACAGATATGTACTAAATATTGACCAGGTTTTGTCAATGAAGTTTCAATTAATAACTTATGCAAAAATTGTATTGTAAAATTAATGGAACTTAAATTCTGAACAAGCTCAATGAAATTGAAATTGTTCATGTCAACACATTTCAGCAATAGTATTCTATTTTTCATTTAAAGATAAATAAAATTTAAATTGTTTCAGAAATAAGATAATGATAGATAATAATTGGAATTCAGGGAAATTTCAAAATAGATTATTTTAGTTTAAGGAATTGACTGCAGAAATAACTTAGCTAGGCACAATAATTTCAGAGGTCTCTAAAATGATCAAATATAATTTATCCCACCTGTGGCATTTTTATTAAATTATTTATAACAAGTGAGTGCTATTGCAGCTTGTGAAAGTAAAACAAGTCTGTGTATGCAGAAAATACAGTTCAATTGTTTTCTTTATTTTTCTTAAATATGACCTGAAATTCAAATTCATTGGGAAAGCATTAATTAAGCAGAAAGAGTAAATGAAGTATGCTAATATGCAATGATTCTAAACTACCACAGGGTGGTAGAAGATTCACTTTCCACAACATTTATCTAATTGGCAGAATTAACTGCTTTACTACGCTTCTCCCACTTTCAAATCCCTCTTCAAAAACTCTATTATCGTTCTGTTCATTAAGTGTGAAGAAATCACAGAGGAAAAAGAATCACAGTTTAACATAAACTATACTTCAACAAAAGTCACATTGAAATAAAGTACAATATTTGTATAGTAGATGTATATTTTGACTTATTTAAAACTTTTCCTTATTCATAAAAACGGTGATTTATCTTTAATGATAAATGAAGAGAAGACTCACAGAATCATGAAATTATTGTGTATTGTGCTGTCATATAAAGTCTTTTTAAATATGGCATTATTAACTCACAATTAAGAATTACAGAAATACAGAAGTTGATAAAGATTTTTTTCTTATTTTAACATTACAATATTAAGCTAAATGTTTAAAGGATATTGTTTCCACAATTATATATATATGTAATACAATTCTGTGTTACAATTAAAAAACTCTTGCATTTATAACTTAAAGACATACAGAGATATATAATACTTGGCATGTGTTTAACTCCCTTAAGGTTCAAATCAGAAAATATGATCTTGCTTTGCAAAGTTATAATCAAAAACTGTATACTTCATATTGGCAACTATGAGGCATAAAAATATCTACTACACATGAGTAAGTCAGAGATAATTCATCTGAATACGTGTCTTCTGGAAATAGTGAATATTTTCATTATGCATGCTTCTTACAAAAAATACCTTAATAATTCCTTTTGCACTATTATTGAACACAAGTTGTAACAAACTGTGTCTATGTATCTCAGAAAACTCATTACATTCAAATGGCTGATTAAAATGTACTTCATTCTTATTGGATGGGAGCATAATGACCCCAGGGACTTATTAGTTGTTCGATTGTCCTCCTAATGTTGGTGATATTTTGAGAGTTTTTAAACTTTAGGAACTAGGCCAAGGTTAGAAAAAGTCAAGTACTGGAGATAGGTCATTGACAGTATCTTCTCTGTGCTCAATTATACTCTCTCATACCTGACCTCATATAAAGTCATATGACCCTCTCTTCCTGTCTATCTTGACATGGTATACCTAGCCTTGAGGAAATGTGAGCAAATATAAACTGTTTGTTTATTCTGTAGTACATAAATATATTTTGTAACTTGAACTTCTGTCTTATAGTTTATATGTATATAAACACAGGTATATCTATTTAAAGATATAAAGATATACTGTTCTAATCTACTTCCCTGCCTAATGTTAAATCTTTATCATTGGTAAAGATATCATTGTATTACCAAGTATGAATAGGATAGTACTGACATAGACTCCTTAAAATGTGTTGATATCAATGTCTGTAGCTGAAAAAATAAATAGTGATGACTCAAACATAAGGCTATGCATGATTGAATGTTAGATACAAAAAGATGATTTAGTCATTTTATGGGTTATATGTATTTATTCTAATCAAAATGATTTATTATTCCTACATATTTGTTAATATTAATTTATCCATATCTTTGGAATTTTGAATTTACTTTATGTAAAATTCTGTCTATAGACATATACTTGGAAATCTAAAAAATATTTTTAAAAACCTCTAGAAGTTTTCAGTAACTTTTTGTTAATGTTATAATATATTTGTTAATTACCAATGATATATATATAGCTTCACATTTACATTTAGAAACAAGAATTCCAAGTTTTATTCATATCTTTAGTAATTTTTGAAAATATGTTTTATTTTATACTGCTTGCGTTGGGCTCTGTGTGTTTGTATGCCTGTATAAGTTTATATATGTCCCATGTATGTATGGGTGCTCAAGGAAGCAAGAAAGATCAGCTCATGCCTGAAATTGTAGCTACAATTAGTTGTGAGTGCCTGCTAGGAATGCTAAGCCACCTATCTAGCAATTTTCTTTGTCTGTTGCTCTAATAAAATCGATGTCATCATAATCTTAAAGAAAGTTGGAGCAAAATAATTTCTAATTCTAGAAAAAAGTCAGATCTATGTTTGATGTTAAGAAAAGAATTTTAAAAAGAAAGAGAGGGAGGGAGGGAGGGAGGGAGGGAGGGAGGGAGGGAGGGAGAGAGAGAGAGAGAGAGAGAGAGAGAGAGAGAGAGAGAGAGAGAGCGAGAGAGCGAGAGAGAAGGGCCAGAGTGCAGAGAAATGATTAGCTCATGAGTGAGTGCAGGTGTGGGTTCTTGAATTTTATTGGGCTGTTGTTATTCCCATGGCTCCAAAGAGACTAGAACATGATGGGAATCTTGACTGAGTTTACTCTGCGCACAGCACTGGGCAGGTGCTATGGGGTCCTGCCTGGCAGTGGGAGTTCTCATTCAGTCTGGTAGTTCTGTGAGGGCACAGAGCTCTTAGATTAGGGATCCCCTGGCCAGGAATTGGTTGGGGAATGACTGGTTTCAAGACTTTGGGCTCTCAGTCTCCTCTGAGAGGCCATGAAGGGACTGAGATTGGGGGGCGTGTGGGCACATGACCAGTCGACCCACAGCCAAGAGAAACAAAGGAGGGGTAGAAGGAAGAGGCTCACTTAGCAGACTCAGTGGTCTTGTTAGCTTGCTTGAAGATGCGGGTCCGGGTGGCTTGAATGCAAAGGGGTCTTCCAGGCAGGAAGTTAGGAGCGGCAGCTGCTGTAGCTTGACATTAAAGTCCTTCTATGCATTTTCCCATGGTGGGCCCCGAAGGCATGAGAATATCCATAATTCCAAAGGGATCATTTTCATGGCAGATGGTAGATGGATCTGGATGCACTCCCCCCGCAAAAAAAACTCAGAGCAGACTCTATTTAAATAGGGAGGGAGAAGGGGGAAGGGTCTGGGGAAGAATGCTTAATTGGCTCTGCCCTCTAGCCTTCAGGTATCTCATTAGTATGTAAATTCCTCTAGGGACTGAGGTCTGTCCTCACACCCTCTACCTGTGTACTTTGGTAGGGGCTGCAATGGCCTACATGACTGAACAGTGCAGGTCAAATGGAGATCTTAGACCTAGTGTCAGGAGCTTTGATTCTGGGAGCACGGCAGAATAGATGTCTGTCCCTCACAGGCAATGGACAGCTGTTGGGTCTCTAGGCTAGTTCCAGCTATCGCTTCTACCAAAAACCAAGACCCCTTTCATGGCCCTATACCAAAGTGATGGTTCAGAGGTTAAGAACACTGGCTGCTCTTTCAGAGATAATAAGTTCAATTCCCAACAACTGCATTGTGGTTCGTGACCATCTATCATGAGATCTAGTACTTTTTCTGGGCTGCAGCCATACATACAGGCAGAACATAGTATAACTAATAAATGAATATTTCCTTAAAATATGAAAGAAAGAAAAAATTTGAACACAAATATATTCTGCCAAAATATATTTTATACAATTCAGGAAAAAATGGTGAGTGTTGTTAATTAAACCAACTATTTTTAGTGGGTTTTATTGTGTATTTCTAGGATTTTAGATAAAACATTAAGATCCAATTTGTTACATGTCTAGTGTAGCATTGATGCAGCCCCAAATAAATCAGCACACTCAAAGAAAATAAAAACTCAGAGAGTAACATTTGGACCTTGGGGGTGATGAAAGCATTATAATTAGTCACGGTATATTCTCCTTCAATAAGAGAGTAATTAAATTTGGAAAAAAGAAATTACTCATTTATCCTCACAACATCTGATTCCATGCTTTTCTAGAAAACAAAATAAACATTTTTATACTATTATATTTACATATTATCAATGTTTTATTTTCTTCTTTCCTAATCATATTACAAAGAATTATATTTCTGAAATTAATACAGAATTGTTATGATTTACTTCTGCTGTAATATATCTACTAAATATATGTCTGCAACTGATCTTCACCAATTATTTGTGCTTATTGCAAAATTATATCAGAACCTATATTTGGTAGTACATACTTGTCATACCAGTATTTATAAGAATGTGGCAGCAGGATAGCAAGCCTGAAAACATCATTGTCAATACAGCAAAAAACCAAAAACCAAACAAAAACAAATTTGAACTAGATGAAAATGCAAAGCAGAAGAAAAACACAGGACGCTAGTTTGAAGATTTTAGTGGAAGTATTAAACTCATTTTCCTGAAGATGAATCTGTACACATGAACAATTTCATTTCTAAGTGTTTTTGTTTGAAAATTCACAAAATACTCAATTAACATAAGAAATATTAAGTGGTATTATCTAGCATTAGAATTATCACAAAAGCACTTTGTTATCCAGTTTTACAATGCCTCCATTGTTAATTTGTGAAGGACTACATAAAACATGTTAAAACATTCCGTTTATTAACAAAAAAGTATTTTGATTATTCTTGAAAGCCAAAATAATATGAACATTTTTGTGAAGTAAACTGAAAACTTTCATTTACATTAAAATCACACATAAATAATAAAACCTATTCTGGGTGAATTTATTACCTTCATTTATGTGATAATTCACAGTATGAACCAAGGGTGGTCATGTTTTGGGAATTCTCAGTACTGGTAGAAATTATTCCCACATTGAGTCCCCATCAATGGATCTGTGGCAAAAAAAAAAAAAAAGAAAGAAGGGAGTATAGGTACCATGCATAGGCACATGCCCTTACAATGAGAAATGGGTGCTGGAAAATACAATACAAAAGGATACTAAGCCTGTCATACCTGGAGGCACCCAGTTTATGCTGCAGTATTTTATAGGTCTTTCTAAAAGTTAAACAGTTTTTTTTCTTTTTTTCTCCTCATATAAGCTTAATATTATATATGTGGATCCTATACTCAAAAGTCTAAAGTGATAAATGAGATATTATTGCTAAAATTCTGAGAAACACAGTGTATTTTGTCATACAAGGGAAGGTATTGAAGATTTATAAAAATAAACATAATTGTCATTGAGTGAGGCAAAAGACAGGACACTCAAAAACAAAACAGTCCAACACTTGTAACCATGTGTAAAGCGATACTGAAAAATCCAGAGATTTTAAACTATTTTGCAAAGTTCACTCTGAAGAGCTTTTTTATCAGTGTGCATGAAATTGGAAATGAGAGTTTTGAGTCATTTATTTTGCTATAAATATTCACATGAATGAGATGGTGGTTATTAAGAAAGTGTTCTACAGTGAGAAGTGTACCTACGAGGATGAACAAGATACACTTTTATCTTATTTGGTTAGTTCTTTGAGAATATTATACAATGCATTTTGATCATTGTTAAACTCTCATCCAATTCTTCACAACTCAAGTCTGTGTCTTCTTTAAAAAAGTTAAATTAGCTTGGTTTGTGCTGCTCATGTCTCCCATGATTTGAGTAAGTAAAAATTAACTTAGTCAAAAAGCATTCTACTAGGTTGGTAATGTTGTGCTGCTTACTTACAGTCTATAACTAGTTAGAAGTTCAGAAGGAAACACTTCAGGAAGTGATTCTCACTGCTATAATGCTGTGCATTTCAGTGGCTAGCATACTTTTCCTCATTGTTCCGCAGGTATGTCCATGGAGGAAATTTTTTTTCTAAACCAAGCCAAGCCAGGAGAAGCTAGCTAACTTTGGATTTGCATGGATTTTACTACCATTTTCTTTGTGGGTACCAATCTGTCTCCAAAGGTGTGTTATCTGTGGGTGCCGAACAGGATGAGAGAAAAGTTGACATCTCTTTACTGGGAATCACCTGTATTTACCTGGCAGAATGAAAGGCCATTCATTCCCTCGGCACGATTTTTAACAAGGACACATTACACCCTCTATATCACATCACTCAGAATAATTTCTCATTGATGCTTCAGTAGAGGGATGATACATTTCTTTGTGAGATCTGTTGAATATTGCTGGATGAAAAAAAAAACACACCCCAGAAAAGACCAATATTACAGAAACCATCAGAGGATGACGTTTGTTCTGCTGGAATGAGCAACACTTATCTTCATTAACTTACAATGAAAAAGATGCCACAGTGGAGTATGATAAACTAAAGTACTGAAAAATGGAAACATCCTTTTCCAGAAGACTCTGAATGAACCTTTCAATTACAAAGGAGGAGGAGTTAGAGGAAGAGGAAGAAGAGGAAAACAGAAACCAGATAATTGACTTAAGCAGGGAAATGGACACTATGTTCTGCTCAACTACTCCATCCCCAGCAAGGTCATTAGCACCTACAGCTGTAGTGCACTTTGAATATTACGCAGTTAGAGAGAAGACTGAAGGAGCTGAAAATGTTTGTAGCCCAATAGAGAGAGCAACAATACCAACCAACCAGAGCTCCCAGGGTCTATACCACCAGCCTAGGAGCACATAGGGAGGGATCCATGGCTGCAGCTGTATATGTAGGGAGGATGGCCTTGTTGGGCATAGGTAGGAGAGGATATCCTTGGTCTCATGAAGGCTGGACAACCAGTTCGAGGGAATTCAAAGGTGAGGAGGTGGGAGTGGGGGTGGGTGAGGACACATCCTAATAGAACCAGGAGGAGGAGGGATAGAACAGGGGGTTCCTGGGTGAAGAAATAGGTTAAGGTTACATCTGAAATGTAAATAAAATATCCAATTAAAAAAAAAAGAGTTCCTAAAAGAGAGCATCCTCAAGTGTCTCAAGATTCAGAAAAAAAAACATGCTAAACTCCTATTTCTTCACAGTCTACCCCCCCCCCAAAAAAAAAGAAATCAAGTATTTCTAACAGGTAAGGAGGGCAACAGCAAACCAGGTCTGAGAGATCAGTCAGTTCTGAACCAGGCCTTATACTATAGGAAAATGTGTTTTTCTGATCAGTATGTGTGGTTACATTGCATATTTGTAACCAGGAGTAGAGCAAATGACATTACAAGCAGCGGTGGTGCTGTGACCGAAGCAGGTGACTATGTTGGAGACCAAGCTGAAGGCTCAGATGGTTGATCACAGCCTCAAACTCCAGAAAGAAACAAAGATGCATCCAGTAACCCATCTATTAAATTAGAGAAGCTGGCGTATCAGAGGAGACAAAATAATTATAGCAGATGACCACTTTCAGTAGCAGATCTTGGCTCAGCAGAAGATAGATATGTCATCTTTCTTAAGCAATCTGAAGAAATTATGTAATAATTATAAAGAAAATATGAGAGGAAATGAATGAAGACCATACTAAGAAAGAGACCCAAAAGCAGGTACCCATGCATACGGACAAGCTATAATTTAAGCAGGTCTAAGAAGAAGTCCTTCTTTTCACTCAAAAGAGACTGTATCAAGACAAAAAATACATTTTCTCTAGCAACGGAGTAGCAGAAACAATAAAACCTACTGAGATTTTTGCCATGCTATTGAAACCTTCACTGGTTTACAGACTGGCAGCAGGTCTGTGAGAGTCAGGATTGGGTCAGTTTCATGCATGGTTATGCCTTTATCGGTCACCACACTGTTTGACAGAGCCACAAACATCAGTAATATTAAAGTGATGTTCTCTAATCAGAAAATATAAGGTATATTAAACTGCTTGTATTATTTTATTTTAAACAATTTTTAACACACACACACACACATACACGCACACACACACACACACCATGAAAACCAAAGCAAGTCAAAACTCTATTTATTTACCTTCACTTTTACTGCCCGTAAAAACCAACTGGTCATCCCTGAAAACAGAGCCTGGATGTTTTCTAGATAAACCTTGGGCATCCATAATCACATAGTGCATATACATTCAATCAAAATGAATATCTGTCTTACCAATGAAGATTTTGATATCAAAGTTCTATCTGCTATGATTTCTAATTAGAGGTGAGTTGTAGAACACAATTAACACAATCGAATTTGTTTTTATAAGAAAATATCCGGTTTTCAAGATTTTGGCTAGGTGTTTACTGCTTAAATCAAGCCTAGTAAAATACTCACGATGTGGCAATCAATAAATGCCCACAAATCACAGCTCTTTTTCTCATCAAGTTATTTGTAATTTACCAACACATGAGGAGGGAGGGGGAACAGAAAATATGATAATCTCACCATTCTTTTTGTGTTCTTGTCTCATACACTACATGCTGACTGAAGTTTCTTCAAGCTCCACTCCACTCCATCCAGCTCCCTCAAAAACTACTTCCCATCTCACCAAGATCCACTCTTCCTCCTTTATCTCACTTCAGGAAAGATCAGGTCTTGCAGAGATATCAAACATGGAATGTCAAGTTAAAAGATGCCTAGGTACAATATTCACAATTCTAAAAGTAATCTTTTCATTTGCACATATCGGGCATCCCTTGGTGAAACACTTAAAAATACAGAACCCTTTACAAAACATCATTGAGAATATGAAATAAGTTCTTATTAACATTTATAATTAGCTAATTATAATTTTAATATGTGAAAGCAGTTTTTAATGTTTGAGTTAATATGTAATGCATTTCAGAGAAAGTGAACCCCCAAAATAGACCGTCTTCTTCTGTAAGAAGAAAAGGTAGAGAGAATGATGCATGCTATTGTTAAAGATGACTTAGGAAATGATATTAACTATATAATGCACATCTCCAATAACGACGGTGGAAAGCTATCTTTTAATGGTTGTTTCTGATGATAGTTCATTTTTAAATTATTTCTTTTGGTTTTAAAGTTGCAATATATTTAAATAATCCCCTCCTTCTTTTTCTTTACTCCAATACATTCTTTATACTTTTCCTTACTTTCTTTAAAATTCAGGGTCTCTATTTATAAATACTGTAAAAATGAGTTAAAGAAGGACAAAAATAGACACCCATAAGCTGACAGAAGAGTCTATGAGGCCTCAACTCAACACAAAGAACTACTGGAATTTTGAAAGTAGAAAAAAAAAGTTTTCTCCAGAAAAGAGTAAACCAACTCGTTATCCAAAACCAAGTGTTTATCATCCCTGAAAACATACATAAAAGTGACACTATATAAACTGAGCAGATTTTATTAACATACTTAGGAATATGTATGTAGCAAATATCCTTCTTCTGTACATGTAAATGAGACTGTTTCCTAACCACATTACTATGGTAATATCACTATATTTTTAAAATTTTCTTCTAAATGACTTTTGTATTGCAGACTTGTAAACAATGAGTTTAAAATCATTTATGTCCTTTAATGTTACACACTTACAAATTTTCCTATATTAAAGAAATTTTTAGGAAAATATTTAATAATGAGACACAGATTTGGTTTTTTACACTACTTATGCAGTTCCTGAGGTCATTATTGGTGCTAGATAGAGTAGAAAGCATGGCGTATCAATGAAAGAACATGAATATTGGAAAGAATAATTGCTGTGTAGTAGGAATATGACAGTAACATAAACTACATAGTAAAATTCATATTCACTGGTGAAATACAAATTGTGTCAGTTTTAAAAATATTTTATTTTATTTGTATGAGTTTTTCCTTGAATGTCTGTATGTGTAATATATATATGCCTGGTTCTCACAGAACCCTGGGAGGCTATCAGAACTCTAGGAACTAAAATTCCTGATGACTTTGAGCAGCCTCATGAATGCAGGATGCTGAATCTAATTGTTCTAAAAGATCAGTAAATATTGGTAAACTGTTGACCATTTACCACAGCTCAGTTATATTATTTTTAACATTATTTCTTATCGAATTCTTAATCAATAAATCTGTAAGAAATGAAGAGAGTAAGGAAAATATTATCTAAGCTCAAATCATTTAGGATAATATGAAAATTACTTGTGTATGCCCATTATAATTTAAAGGGGGATAAAACAGATGTTTCTTCTTAGTCTGTGATGCTGCATGGATATTCATTGTCTTCAATCATATATTTTTGAGGAGACTTTCATTTTCCATATATATTTGTGTTTTGACCTCAAGAAATCTCTGCTTACCCTTGAAAATTGGTGCAATTATGTGTACATGTTTTGATTTAGTCACAAACAGTGCAAAGCACACTGAATAAATTGCTCAAACTGATATCAATTCTCTTACATTTCACGAGTATTTTTTGTAAGTAAATTTATATGTAGCTAATATCTTTGGTTTCAGTAATTCCAAGTTTCATACAAACTCAATTATCTTTCATTGTCTCATAATTCCCACGGGTTTGGAAATGAATCAAGGTTATATTCCCCACGGGCTATCACATAGCTAAGGAGGAGTTTAACTGGAAACACTAGCTGTCTGTATATTTTTCTTAAAACTGTGAGATTAAAGAGAAATTCACATTAAATATTTGGCTTGAAAATGCATAAGAAGTAAACAAGTATATAGGCAACATAGCAGTAGTGATCTGGACCTACTTGAGAATGCCCTGTATTATCTGCTGCTCTTTAATTTTTGATATTTTCTATAGCAGAATAGTTTTATTTTTCCTGAATACACAATTAGAAATACATTTGGATATATGTTTCCTCACTACACAGCCAGAAAATAAACTTAAAATAATGGAAACTCATACACTGTCATCTACTTAAATAGTTTTGTAAAGGCTAATTTTTATGTTTGTGACCTTTTAAAATTTTATCTCTAAAATAATGTAAAATCAAGTTAAATTTCTTTATAACCACTCTATATTAAAATCAATTAAATATATTATACTTAATATTTTATAAAAATCTTGGATATATGCTTGAATATTTATTTATCTAGCTAGCTAATGTTAACAATTGAATTGAGACAGAATACAGTGGAGCACAGGTTTGCCTTGAACTTTGTAAGTCCAGACATCACTCCAAATTGTTAGCACTCTGCTTACAACCATATGGTACTCTAGCTCCAGAGAATCAGACACCTTCTTTTGACCTAAACAGGCATCTGCACTTAAGACTTCTCAGGGCCTAGACATGCAAATAATTAAAAAAAATTATTGTTTAAAAATAATATAAAATATGCCTAACTTTTGAAGTAGTACAGTAGCAGGATATCACTTATGTAGGCAGCTCAATACAGCTTTACATAAATCAAATTTATGAGTTAATTTTAAAATAAATGATATGTTCATCAAGTGATGAAGTGTTTTGTTCAATACATTTACCTGTTTACTTGTGTTTTCACTGTATTTCTTTAAGGAATTTATGTGTATCCTCTTTAAGAGTTTCTACCTGCTTACCTGTGTTCTCCTGTATTTCTTTAAGGGAGTTAATTGTGCATTCCTTAAGATTCTCTATCTTCTTCATGAGATGTAATTTTAGGTTGGAGCCTTGCTTTTCAGGTGTGTTAGGTATTCAGGGCTTGCTGAGGTGGGAGATCTGGGTTCTGTTGATGGCAATTGGTATTGGCTTCTGTTGCATATATTCTTCTGCATGTTTCTTGCAAGGTATTAACTAGATTTGTTGTCTGAGTGGATCCTGTCCCACCTGTGAAACAATGAGTCTGGTTATGATAGTCCTCTTCAGACTCAAGCTGTCTCTGGGTGTGGGAGGGTGTCTGGAGCACCACCTCTGCTCCAGGTCAACTTGTGGGCTGAAAGGAATATTGAAAATATCAAAATTAATAAAACTATAAAAGAAAATGGAAACATAA
Source organism: Grammomys surdaster (assembly GCF_004785775.1). NCBI lineage: Eukaryota > Metazoa > Chordata > Mammalia > Rodentia > Muridae > Grammomys > Grammomys surdaster. Next base: position 6,958,696 of record NW_021620995.1, read on the forward strand.
CAGTATTATTCAAGGATATTCAGAGAATCCTGAAGACACATTTTAAACACCCATCCTTAATAAATTGGAAAATCTAAAAGAAATGGATAATTTTCTTCAAATGTACCAATAACCAAAGTTAAAACAAGATCTATTCCCCTAAGTAACTAGAAGCCATCATTAAGAGGCTTCCAAATGTGGCCAAGTAATGATAGGTCCAACTTGAGACCCATAGCATGAGAAGGAGGCCCTTTTGACACTACTTAAGGGCCAAGAAACCAGAGGCTGTATAGTCCAGAGACCCAGAATAGAAACAAACAGAAATGCAAAAAAAGTCAATGAAATGATCTGTTATATATTTTTAAACAGGATGTGGACTGGAGTCTAGCATAACCATGATTAAAGAGACTTCATTCAGCAACTGATGGAAACAGATTCTGAGACTCAAAATCAAACATTAGACAACAATTGGAGAATCCTGATGGACTGTAAGAATCAGAGAAGTCAAGGACATTAAAGAAAACTCACAGAAGCAACTAACTAAAGTGTATAGACCTTATGAGTCTGAACCAACATCCAGAGAGCCTGCATAGGTCTGCCCTAGGCCCTCTGCATGTGCTATGATTATGTACCTTGATCTTGTAGAGCTCCTAATAGTAGAAGCAAGAACAGTCTCTGATTATTTTGTCTGTTTATGGGAACTACTAGGTTTCTTTATTTATCCCCAATAGTCTTACTGCAATTTGACATACCATGTTTGATTGATAACCACGTGGGGCCTGTCATTTTGTAAGACAAACTCAGACTGAGTAGATGGGAGTGGGTGTGAAGGAGGAGGGACTGGGAGCAAAGGCGAGAGGTAAAGTGAATTGAGATGTGATATATTAGATAATAAAATAATTTAAACAAGTCTCTAAAACAAACAAACAAACAAACAAACAAACATACAAAAAGCCATGGTCCATATGGTTTTGGTTCAGAATCCTATTAGACATATAATTTGATGGCTAATCGTACTCAATTTTTTCCACAAAAAATAGAAGGGATATTGTTCACCTCATTTTATGAGGGCACCGTTACTCAGATGATCTCACTCCGTCTCATCTCGTCTCATCTCATGATCACTCAACATAGAAAGAGAACTGCAGACCAATTTCCAGTATGAATATAGATGCAATCAAACACTTGCAAACCTAACCCAAGAATGCATCATTGAGTTCACTCACTGTGATCAAATTGGCTCCACTCCAAACATGAAAGGATGGTTAATGTGGAAAAATTAGTAAATATAGTACACCATATAAACTGAAAATAAAAAGGATATGATCACATAATTAGATAATGAAAAAGACCTTGAAAAATTCATCACCCCTTCATAATAAAATGTTTGGAGATATAAGAGATGAAGGAACATATTTTAAACACAATAAATGTAATTTACAGCAACTCATGTTCCACATCATATTGAATGAAGAGAAACTCAAAGCAATTCTATGAAAATCAGAAACAAGACAAGGTACTCTTTCCATATTTACTCAATATTGTAGTTGAAGTTTTAGTTAGATCAATAATACAGCAGAAACAGGTCAAGGGGATACAAATTACCAACGAAGAAGTTACAGTATCATTATTTGCAAATGATATTATAAGATAGTATACATAATGACTCTCGCAATTACACTAATGAACTTGTACAGGTGATAAACATTTTCAGCAATGTAGCTTGATACAAGATCAACTCAAAAAATCACTAACCTTCAAGATATAAATAACAGACAGATTGAAAAAAGATTAGTACAGTACCCTTCAAAATAGCTTCAAAAATATAAAATATCTTGGACTAATTTTACCAGGTAAATAAGAGACTTGTATCATAAAACATTCAAATCTTAAGAAAGAAGTTGAAGAAGATATCAGAGGGTGAAAAGGTCTCCTATGTTCATGGAATGATAGGATTAATACAGCAAAAATGGTTATTCTTACCAAAACAGTCTACATATTCAGTACAATCCCCATCAAAATTTGAATGCAATATTTTGCAGACATTAAAAGGAAATTTAAAAAAGCAAAAGCAACCCAAGTTACTTGAAACTATCGTGAACAATAAAGGAACTTCTAGAAATAATTACCATCCCTCAATTCAAGTTGTACTAAAAGATAATATAGTAATAAAAAGCACATGGTATTTGCATTAAAAAGACACATTATCTATGGAATAGAATTGAAGACTAAGACATGAATTCACAGAACTGTGAACAACTTATTTTTGATAAGGAAGCTGTAAATGCAAACTGAAAAAAAAGAATCATTATCAAATAATGCTGGTCAAACTGGAGGACTGTATGTAAAGTGCAAAATGACAGCTTATAGGATGGGAAACATTTTTAACATCTGCACCCTGATAGAAGTCTAATATCCAAAATATATACTCAAGAATGTAGATGCCAAAAAAATAAAACAACAACATTTATTTAAAAATGGGATCTAAACAGATCTAAACAGAGATATATCAGAAGAGGATCAGATAGGTGAGAAACATTTTAAAGAAATGTTCAACATCCTTAACAATCAGGAAAATGCAAATCAAAACTACTTTGAGATTCAATTACACCTGTCAGAATGTCTAAGAGCAACATCACAAGTGGTGTTGGCAAAAATTTGGGGAAAGGGAATAGTCTTCAATTGCTGGTGAGAGCATAATCTTTTACAGCCACCATGCAAATCAATATGTCTATTCCTCAGAATAATGGAAACCAGTCTACTCAAGACACAACTATATTACTCTTGGGTATGTACCCAAAGGATGCTCCATTCTAACAAAAAAAAAAAAAAGTTGATCGACTATGCACATTGTGGGTTTATACATAATATTCATAAAGTAGAAACAACTTAAATATCCATAAACCAAAAAAAGAAAGAAAAGTAGATAAAGAAATTGTGGTACATTTACAAATTGGAGCATTACTCAGCGGTTAAAAAAAAATGAATCATAAAATTTGCAAAAAAAATAAGTCATCTTGAGTGTGGCCACCCAGACCCAGGAAGAAATACATGGTAATTATTCACTTTATAAGCAAATATTAGCTGATAAATGTGTATTAGTCAAGATACAATCCACACACCTAGCGATGTTAGGTAAGGAAGAGTGACCT
>NW_021620995.1:6966826-7036634 GCF_004785775.1 Grammomys surdaster
GGGAGGGGAGGGGAGGGGAGGGGAGGAGAGGAGAGGAGAGGAGGAGGGGAGGGGAGGGGAGGAGAGGAGAGGAAGAGGAAGAGGAGAGGAGAGGAGGAGGGGAGGGGAGTTGAGGGGAGGGGAGGGGAGGGGAGGGGAGGGGAGGGGAGGAGAGGAGAGGAGAGGAGAGGAGGAGAGGCCAGCCATGAACACATAGAGGGAAAGGGAGAAGGGCAATGGGGGAGAGGGGGAAGGAGAGAGAGGACAGAGCAGGAGCAAGAAGGCAAGCTCAAGTGTAAGAGAAGGGTGTGAGTAGCCTCTTTAATAGCTAGTCAGGCACACTATGCTGTTGTCAGGTAACTGTGGGGCGGAGCTTAGACAAAATGCTAGCATTCCCATCTCTGTTTATTTAAAAAAGAAAATTAATATAAAATTTCACATATATGTAAATCTTCTGCATTTTTTATCCACTACAGAAATGTTTTAAATTTATTTTTGTAAGTGTAGCACTCACAGCAGAGACAAGGTGATTAGCACAATTTCAAGCCACCTAGGAGATGGTTCTTCACAATAGTAACTCCCCTCTCCCTCTCCCTCTCCCTCTTCCTCTCCCTCTCCTCCCTCTCCTCCCTCTCCCCTCTCCCCTCTCCCCTCTTCCCTCTCCCCTCTCCCCTCTCCCCTCTCCCCTCTCCCCTCTCCCCTCTCCCCTCTCCCATCCCCCCTCCCCCTCCCCCTCCCCCTCCTTCTCCCTCTCCTTCTCTCTCATCAATCTGCCTATCTTTCTTTCTGTCTATCTCTTCTAAAATCTAATACGCTCAGTTTTAAAATCATAATTGTGTTTGCTTTCAGGACGGATCATTTGGTATTGGATAACCAACCAATTGGTATATTCTTCCCTAAAAAAGATCATTCTCCCACTCTTAACACTGTTTAGTTACTTTTAGTATGTTTCATAGGATTAAGTCACCCAGACTTTCCTCCATCCATGTTTTCCCATCCCCAGTTGTCCTTGTTTAGCTCACACTTACATGGCTTTGTTGGTGAGACTGTATGCGTGTAGCTTCAGATATTACTTGGAGATATGGTCTTACTGCAAACTTCTTAATCCTCTGACTCTTAGAACCTTTCTGACTCCTTTTCAGCAAAAGCCCCCAAACCTTAAGTGTTGAAGTTTTGGAAATATATCACTGGGACTGATATTTTGATAGTTGGTGGTTTTCTCTCATGCTCTCTGACAATTGCAAAATTATGTTTTTTTTTTATGGGGTATAGAGACTATACTGATCTCTGAATATATGATCAAGTATTTAGAATGTCATTAGGGATTATACTGATTTGATAAATTGTCAGTTATATGTTTCCTTCCTAGTCCTATGACTTCACTAGCCCTAGGTGGCTAGTTGGCTAGGTTTTCTGTACAAGGCATGATTTACTTCTTGTATAATAGGTCTTAATTCCAATCAGAGAGCTGTTGGTTAATTACTTCTAAGGTGTGTTTCCAGTACTATCCACATAGACGTATCATGTCAGGATGCTTGTTATTGTGCTGTATTGGGATCATAGCTGGGTAGGACTGTTGATTGTTTCCTTCTTTTTGAAGTTTGTATATCATCTTCTGATATCATGTAATCTATTTCTCAGGGTAGAAGCATTCAGGTCAGTTTTAGCTCAGAGGCCACTGAGGACTGTGCCAGACATGAATAGCTTTTTCAGCAGTACAGACTTACTTTCCACCTCTGAGGGCATCCAAATATACTATATTAATTTCTGAGTTGTTAAAGCCTGAGTTTCATTCTTTTAATCATCATTTTATATTTTAAGTTTAGAATATAATGGGGACATGGTCAGAAAAGAAAAAAAATAGTTATTAAAATAATGTAATTATATACCTCCCTCTTCTCCATACCCCAAGCTATCATATACATCACTTTCAAAATTTTAGCTTCTTTATATATAATTGTAGTCCCACACAAGCACACACACACACACACACACACATGCACAAACACACACATTCACCCACTTACTTAAATAGTTCTCTATTTATCAGTTGTGCTCTTTTAACCTACATGAAATTGAAGATTGGAGCCTAGATTATTAAGATTATTAATCTTAAATATCAGTATTCAATGTTGTAGCCACTTAATGAGTTAGAAACTAGGGCAAATAATACATTAGAATATATTTCTATATGTTTCAAGAGAAAGCTAATTATTATACTTAATGCAGAGAAAGATTCATGAATTGAAATTCCTGTCTTTAACAGAGAAGTGGGCTAGAGTGATAGTTCAGCAGTTTAGAGCAGTTGATGTTCTGCAGAGAATATGACTTCACTTAATAGTACCCAAGTCCGGTAAATTCAGCTTCAGGATGATGATTTTATACTTATGGCCTCTGTAGGCACCTGTGCATAAATGCAGATACATACAAACGGACACACATATACATGATATAAATAAATAAATAAATCTCCACGTTACAAAACCCCTAATGTTAAAAATTTAATATGTTTAGAACAGGCCATAGTAGACACTCCATAAAATATGACTACCTTTCTTATAATAACATGATATAAAAGTCTAGGCTAAGAACTCCATGTGGAAAACATCAAAAAGTACTAGTGATGATATAGATTTATTACATATACCTAAAGAAGAAGAAAAGAAATGAAGTGCCTACAAAAAATTTCAAATGTAAGACAGCCTTTTCTCTCACCTTGCTTCAAGTCAATAAATGTCTATTATCTTAAACTATCTGAATTGGGATATTATTACCCATTGGAATCCATGTAGAATTGGCTCAAGGATAGCTTTATATAAGTTATCTGTGGTTTTAACAAATCTCTTTGTAAAAATGACACAGAATCACAATATTTTCACAGAGATTTCCTCATATATTTATGTAATTTAAATAATTTTGAGACATACTATAATTCTATTAGTCACAGGGAATGTATTAGGGTGAGCCATAAAATAGAAGTGTTATATAGACTGTCAAATTTTCATATGATAAAGAATAATTTTAAGAAAGAAATCTCTGGTATTCAGTTTAAATCACACATACACACACATTCACACACACACACACACACACACACACACAGAGGCACATACGCACATACTCAGTCTATCATTCTAAAAGTTAAAAAACTTAAAGTTCAGAGAAATGTGTGACCATGTAAATAGTTTACAGCCTAATTTAACCATCCTGTAGATAAGTAGTGAGGGAAAGTTATTCTTCCACTAGAATATCTAAAATTAAAAAATATAGTACTGACGATCACACACGTTAGGCAAAATGTAAAAAAAAATAGATTCTTCATCTAAGGATGTTAGGAATCTAGAATCCAGCGAACCTAATGGAGTAATAGTTATTTGCAATCCAAATTAAATGCATATTTATGAACAAGTGATCTCATTCCTGGACTTATATCATAAAAAAGTAAAATTTTATGTGTACACCAATTCAGCATGGTAGATTTCTAATAATAAATATTAAATAATAGTTTTTCTTCTCTAGGTTATTAACTTTATAAACTATAATGCCCATGTATATAGACCTAGTTAACAATAATGAAACAAATGAATGCGATATAAGAACTAGAAATAGAATGAGTTTATACTGAGGAAAAAGGTTAATTCTAAAAACAAACAAAAAAAATCCTGACATGTTCTGTTAGAAGGCTGCTGCCAGGGAAGGCTAGCCATTGTATTCATTGATGTAGCCATTCATGAGTTATCCTTGTTCTTGGCACCATGTCAATATGTTAAGCACCCCTAAGGAAACTCAATGGGATGGAATACAATAATCCAACAAATCCTTGTGGTAGTTTGCATGAGAATGACTCCTTTAGGGCCATATGCTTGAATACCTTGGTAAAACTGTTGAAGAAAGGTTAGGAGGTGTGCCTGTTTTTGAGGATTTGTGTGAGTAACAGGCCTCCTGCCATTCCCAAAATGCTCTCTTCTTCCAGATTGTGGATGAAGATGTGAGCTCTCTATTGTTTCTACTCCCATGCCACTATAACTTTTCTATTGGCATGGACTCTGGCTATGTGAATAAGAATAGCCTCCATAGACTCATATAAATGGAGCCTTGTTGAAGTTAGCATTTCCTTATAGGAGAAAATGTGTCCTTAGAGGGTGATCATTGAGATTTGAAAAGCCCAAACAAAAGTGATTTCTCTCCCACTATCTCTTTCCCTCTCCCTCTCACATTCCAATCACAATTTCTCTCAGTTTTTAGATCATAATGTAGCTCTCAGCTATTTCTTTAGTGCCATGAGCATTGCCAAGATGTTCTCTGCCACGGTGGTAAAGAACTATACATGTGAACTGTAAGCCAGCCACAATTAAATGCTTTCTTTTGTAAGTGTGGTATTGATCATTGTGTGTCTTCATAGCAATAGAACAGTGACTAAGATAGACTCTAATTTATTGCAATAGTATGACAATTAAGTGGTCTTTTTCTTCTTTTTATTTGTTTCATTTTGTATATTTAATAAGCTGCAGTGGTCATGATATTTTATTACAGAAATCGAACAGTAATTAAGACAAGAAACTAAGAAAAGAATAACAGTGTCAGGTGGGGAAATTGATCCATATTGCTATGGGGAATTGGATGGTGTCTCTATAAAGGAGAAGGAAGATTATGTCTGGAACGCAAGATTTCCTTTAAGGCATCTCTCAATGTAATAATGTCCTCTGGTAATTTCACTGGGAAACTACCACCTTCCCATCCAGAAAGTCTAATAAAAGTTCCCGACACTTCAGCGATGAAGGAATAGGCCATTCCTTCAAGAAGATCACAAACAATTGCTGAGGCACATGCTGATGGTGGACGGAACAGAATGGGTAGTAGAGAAAGGTTGTTATAAATATAAGCTACGGCCATAAGAACTGTTGTAGAATGGAATATTATAATTGATATAATAGAGTGAAAAGTATGACTAGGTCACACTGTATACATATAAGAAATTCTAGAAGATCAAATTGATGTTGAATAAATGTTTCACAGGTACAGCTAAACATATAATAAACAGATATATACATTTCATTAGTTGGGGTAAGATAGATACAATTGATGAGTATCACCATGTAACAAGAAGATTTTTGCTTCTTTAAGAAAGCATCTTAGCAGAGGACGGCCTTATCTGGCGTCAACTGGAGGGGAGGCCCTTTGTCCTGTGGAGGCTTGATGACCCAGCAAAGAGGAATTTTAGGGTACTGGAGCAGGATAGGGTGGATGGTGGCATAATACCCTCATAGAAGTGGGGGAGGGGTGTAGAGTAGAAAATAGAATAGGGGGTTTGTGTAGGGGAAAGCAGGAAGAGAGATAAATTTTGAAATGTAAATAAATAAAATAACCAACGAAAAAAAGAAATAAAACATCTAATAATAGTTAACACCAGTAGAGAAGGAGGGACCAGAGGACATGGCGACCACAATTTAGTGGCAAAACTATTTTTCATAGAAGGGTCAGAAGCAGGGACTTTGGAAGCATGGTGTGGTCAAGGCTAATGGGTGACTATGGGGTTCAAGGAGGTAAAGATGAACAGATGAAGTGGATCACAATCAACGAGCTGGGTCTTCTCATCAAGTACATGAGGGTCAAGTCCTTCAGGAGATAACTACCTGCACTCACTGACCATTAAGGAATCCTCAATTATTGAAATTCCTCTTAGAGTATTCCTCAAGGAGAAGATGCTAAAAATTAATCCAGTGTAGAAGTGGATTTGAGCTGGCCAGAAGAGGTTTAAGGCTTTTGTTGCTATAAGAGATTTCAATAGTCATGTTATTCTTGGTGCTAAGTGATCTAAGAAGGTAGCTGCTGTCATCTGAAGGGCCATCATCTTGACTAAGCTTTCCAACTCTCCATTCAGTGAAGCTCCTGGAGGAACAAGATTGACAAGCCCCACACTGTTGCACACAAGGTGACAAGATAATGTGGCTTTGTGCTGGTTTGCCTAGACTCAGTCCCCAGAAGCACTGGCATTGTCTCTGCTCCTGTCCTCAAGAAGCTGTTGCTGCTGCCAGCAAGTTTTGAAGACTGCTATATGTTAGCCAGGGGCCATAATCTCATGCTGGGAAACTTTGTTAAAGCTGTCTTCTATGTCTTTTCCATGACCTACAATTACTTGACCCCTGACGTCTGGACAAAGAATGTATTCACCAAGTAACATTATCAGGAATTAACTAACCATTATTTTAAGAAAACCCACAACACTCAGAATGCCCAGGCTCCAGCTATGGCCACCACATAGCATTTTAATAGATGAAAAATGAAGTGAATCAAGTCTTCATAATGATGAAGCAGTTCTGGTCTTGAATAATTATAGTATTATTGCACAAATCTACACATGCAAAAATACAGTGACAAAAATGAATGTGTGTATAAGTCACAGATATCCATTTAAAATCTCTAACTCTGTAGATAAAATGAATGCCCTGGTCTTATTTCACTATGGGTTTTTAAAATATTGTCACTGGTTCCTCAAGATGAACAATATACTACTCATTTACATACTATTTTTGTAGATTTCACTGACTTCATAATTATTATTTGAAAAAAACAGGTGTGAGAACAGTTTGTTCTGTGAGTCATAACTTGCTCAATTATGTGCCAGTTTTAATACATCCCCAATTTTAGATTATAGAACTGGTAAAAGTTAAACCAAGCACTAATTTAACATTTTTTAAATACAGTGACAAAAAAGTCGTTGTTATATTTGTATCTCTGAAATGCTACTGTTCCTCAAGTATTTATCTTACCACATCCATGTGCCAGGTGACCTACATAGTGACTCACCTCATGAGCTATTTTAAAGCTGAGGATAACAAGGACTTGGTAGCACTACTTAACCCAGAGCAAAATTGTGGACAAGTGACCTTTACATATCTGATCCACATAAAAGAGCAAACACTATGCCTCACAAACTTGTGCATATTGTACATGAAATTATATGTAGAGAAACAGAACAAAATTTGTTGAGTCAGGAATTGTCTATATCTTCTCAAAGAAGCTTTATATCCAAAAAGAAAGTGATTAGATATTCCCATTATATTTGTGTTACTATTATACTTAAGGGCATGTTTGGCAGGCATTTTGTTGCTTTAACTCTTGGAGTTCACTTAAGCTGTATAGGTGTCTATTCTAACTATGTGTCCAATTCTTTATTATAGTGAATGCAACTACTATAGAGTATTCACAAACCCCTCCTCCCTGTTGATATCTATAGTTTTAAAACTTCATTTTCAAAACAACTGAATTTTTTTTCTTTCCACATACATGTAGTCCATTCATTACAAGTTTCTAGCATCACTGTCTCTAAAGATGCTTATGATATCTGATAGTTTAGGTTGCCTGTAAAATATTATTCAATGAGTGAACAATAGTTTCCTTTCACTTACATTGTTTTCCTTTTCTAATAAATTTTTCTTGGCAATTCTCTAGACACAGTGATCATATTTTTTAATGGAAATAATGACATGAATATCATCAATTTTTTTAGATTTTAATTATGCTTTTAGACTGTAAGATGCCTCAGTTAATTAGGCAATATAAAATACCAATCCAATTTTTTAGTTTTAATATTTACTAGCTCTGCATTGCAGGTTTTATAGATTTTTACTGATATATTGACTAGTTCAAGGTTGATGACCTATTTAGCTCATGTTGATCATACAGGAGGACAGTTTTTCATCACCTTTGCTTTAATTACTGTCTGAATAGTTTTTGCTATAGCCATGCTACTGAGGCCACTACTTACATGTGTCCCACACCATTTTCTGACATTTTGTTACTTAGTTGTTTAGTTGTTCCCATAACCTTAGTGTTAGTACATCCATGACTTGAAGTCTAACGCTTCTCAGTATCCTATAAGATGATTATCTTTCTGATTCTACTTCTTTCATAAAGTAGAATTATGAACAACCTTTTCCTTCAGCTCATATACATTTTACCCTGTCCTGTGATTAAGGTTTCCTGGATATCACTTCATAATGTCACTTTTCTTAGAACGTGTTGTACCTTCTCATTAGTTCTTGTAGATTTTTTTCTGCTTAGCAATAAGCTTCTCAAGCAATTCTTTCTCTGATAACAATATATATATTCTCAAAAACATATATTTGGCTATCTTTCTTCTAAAATATGCAAGGTGTAAAGTTCCAAACAAATAATCTCTACAAAATCTCTAATGGTTGTTATAAAAATAAGACTGTTGAAATGAATTTTCTTTATAAGTAATGAAAAGTAGACCGGATGTTACCAAACAAATATGCAAAGTAATTGCATTCTCAACTGGGACCCCATTGACCTTACTTTAATCATTACCTATAATATATCCATTGTCTAGACAAAACAAACTACATGGAAATTTATGGTTTAATTTATTAGATAATAAATTAGAATTTTAGGGTACATTTTTCTTTAGAATTTATTCTCCTTATCACAAACATGATGCTAAATAATATTTATACATAGTCATTTAGATATTATATGTATACATATATACATATATATTTGTTAACTTATATTTAAGAAAATATATGAAATATATAATTATGTGTATGTGTGTGTGTTTATGTGATAAAAATGGTGTTAAAATTTGATACGATGCCTTCCAGCAATGCTAAAAATCTCAATTCAAAAATAAAGGTTAACAGTGTTAATTTAACTAAAAACAAAGAAACAAAAGAAAGAAATTTTAAAAGTACATACATTACATTCATCCACAAAGATAATCCATCTCTCAGGTTATAGCAGTGAACAAAACTTTTGCTTTAGATCCAGTTACTGGGAAATTAAAATATATAACTATTAACCCATAAGAATATGAACAAACTTGATACTAAATAATGTATTATAGGGCAGGACACTGAGTAGTGTATTGAAACTTACAGACTGTATAAATGCACATGGATTTGCAAATCTAAACAACATGTCAGGGCTGTCATCTAAACAGTGGGAAGGCACACTACTGAATTTTTCACTTATTACATTATTTTTCCAATTCTCCTTGTATTGTAGAAGATGACAGAGGATTCCATTGAAGTATAATTGAACTAAAAGCCAACATCTGTTCATGTTCAGTTTTAAAATTTATTTTCTCATTCTCAACATGGAGACATAGATCACAGATCAGTTCCAACCACCTCTTTGACAACCTCAAACTCTATATAACTCCATGTTCATGGGTTCTGTTGCCCTCTGCTAGTTCCACTGACAACTCATACATACGATGAAAAATTTACATGCCATCAAAATTCCCATAACATAATTTAAACAAAAAAAAATCTCAAAAACTTTTTGGAAAAGTGTACTCTTATGTAGCATTAAGTAACAGAACCTCTACTCTGAAGCATGGTTTTAAAGATAAGATGCCTGAAACACTGAAAATTCTATTTATTAAACCAATAGAATCATAGAAGTATTTGAATAGCCAACTCTAGTGACTCAACCTATATTTTTCATGAAACATCTTTAGTAAATACCCTGTTTTTGGTGTGGGAGGCTTTAAAGTTGAAGAACATTGCCATTGAGTCTGTAAGTGAACTCATAGTTTTGAAAGGAGGGAAAAAATCTGAAAATCCATGGTAAGTATATAAACAAAATAATACATGAAAAGAATTGACACTCAATGTCAATCTATTGAATTAGTCAATGCTATGAATTAGTGAAAATACTACAAGCTGACCACAAATTAGGAAACAACACTAGGAATACAGTGGTTTTAAAAGAAAATATATAGTAATAATTTTTGTTTGTTTGTTTTTGTTTCCTCAATCGTTATTGTGGGGAAGTCTGTTTGTTTCTGGATATGTTTTTCAGAATAGAAGGAGCTCATTGAGAGAGAAATATGTTTGTGTTTTTCCATATTTTTTAAAAAACAGTAAAAATTTCACATACTTCAAAACTTTATCCCTAGATGACCTATTATTTTGCCTGAAATTCTCACCAGACTTGAAGACTTCATGCCAAACAGTGCTTCAACAAGTATTCTGCTAATATGCACCTGCAGTATCTGGAAGATTTTGCAAACAATTCCAGCAGTGAGAATACAATACTGTATAAGACAAAGTACTAAAAATGTTAAAGGATGTTTTTTGTTTCATGATTAGTCTGTGTTTATTTATTTAATGAAAAAATAGAGGCTATATTACAATACTTTCATATTTTATTTTTGTTTGAGAGAAAGGAGAGAAAATAGAACATGGATGGATCAAGGGAGAGAAAATGAAATTGGGTGGTGAGGAAGTTGGGAAAAATCTGGGATCAGTTGGAGAAAAGAGAAATAATACTATCAAAATATATTGTATGAAAACATTTTAGTTAAATAAAAGTACTGAGATTATTAAGTGAACCATAAGACATGAAATATAATTGAATCAAAATATTATACATCTTCAATTTTGAAACTAGACTAAGAAAAGGTATTTCTTTGGGGTCACAGAGATACATCTTACATTATATTCTTACAGCTTGCAGAATGCTCTGATTTGGAATTTTTGACTCAGTGGTGTGAAAGGGAAATACTTCATGTTTTGATAATGACATATTTGTCATTTGACTTGTTTTAGCATCTATGAGCTATTGCAATCATTTTGAAATGAAACAAATGGCCCGTAAAATGATTACCAGATGACTAAAATTTATGTGACTGTCAATGTTCTCCTGTTCTTAGCATTTCCTATATATGCTTGGGCTTGCAATTACTAAATTAAGCTCCTAACAGGAAACCAGAAGAGCCCTTAAGTTTGTATTGCATCTCAGTATGGAGGTACATTAAATTGCCAGATGTTCATTTTTAATAAAACAATATAATGTTTGTAAAGTCCAGCAGGCTCCTAGAAAGTCATTGTCATCATCCTTTTCTCACTCTAATTTTCCCTTTCTCCTTGGGCATACAGGAAACTCTTCTATTTTATGAAGAATTCTTTCAACATCCCAAAGTGACCTTAAAAATTTTAATAGTCTATCCATCTGATTAATAACAGATTTTCCACTCTCTGGTTGTATATTTGTGCTTTTCTTTATCAGGTGAACCCTAAAGAGAGAATTTGGGAGCTCTAATGGTTGGCTGCTATAGTGTTCTTATAATAGTAATGTTTTTAGAATCACCATAGTTAAGGAGTTGTCAGCACTTATAAACTCTTACTTTAGTGAAATTTTGCTTGGCGTATTAACACTCAGCCCAGGAGCGATTTTCATGTTAAGCTTTAAAAACTGTCTCTTAGGATATTTGTGATGATGTGCTTAAAACTTAAAACAAAAGCTTACTGTTCTCCGATGATTCCAAATCCTCCCCAAGATTGCTCTTTGCAGGTTTCTTTCCTGAATAAAATCAATTAGCTAGTAATAGCTAAAAAGAGTAGAAAGATTTTTTAGGAGATGTAATGATGAATATAATGCCATTTTGTACATCAAAACTACATTATAAAGTATTAGAAGCAAAATGTTGATAAATAAGAATTGCAAACATTTTAATATTTAATAGATTCCATTCAAAGGAGAAAACGGGCCTCAGCAGACAATTATGCTTTATATGTGGAACACTTTCAAATGGAGATTAAGTTTTAGCCTTAGACTAAAGTATGAAATTTCAAATGAATAAAAACTTTAAAGATGTTTAAAATATAAAGCAATTACAGACTCTGCCTATCATATCACCTCTTTTTTTTTCCCTTGGGATGTTTCTTCTTTGATATCTTTTTCTGGATTCTCCTGCTCTATTAACTTCAAGATGACAGGGTAATAATACCTGTCTGTCCCATTTGTGCCTTACTACATAATATGATTTAATTATATGGACTTAAATACTGTAGTTACATTGACAAATCTTAAACTTGCATCTTTACATTTGAATTCTTCAGGATTTTACTGCTGAATCTTTTTTTTTTTTAAAGGTTACATCTCATTCTGTTATAATATAGGATACAAATGTGTACATTGGAGTCTTGGGTTTTTTTCATCATATTACTCCCAAATTTCCAAATTTGTTTCTCTTTAGGACTCTTGAATCACAGTAAATTCTATTGTCTGTGAATTTTAAAAAGAAATATGAACCAAGAAAAAAAAAACCTCACACTTGACAAATTGCTCTCTTTCATCATAGCCAATCCATTAGTGGTACCTTTATTTGTACTTCTCCCCCCTTTATTATCTCTCCTAGAATACATCCTGACCACAGCCTTACCTCATTTCCTCTCTCTCCTTTCCATACCTCACCCCAACAAACACCTTGTTGGCTGATATCAAGGCTAGGCTCACAAACAAAAATATTTTCCCTTTAGGTATATTTATATTTGTGGTACATAGAAAATCATGATACCAAAATCACTACATATTATATTGGTATGTACATGTTGTATACTTGTAAAACAATAAAGTATCAGCAGTACAGACTCCAGTGAACCCTATATACTGTATAATGCTACCAGTTTGATAGTTATTAGTTGTAAAATAAATATGTGCCTCTGTGGGACTGCATAAGGGTATTCTGGTTCATGATTGGGCATGTGCCTAGAACCCCAAGATTCTTATGTGAGAACCTGCAGGAGTTCGGTGCGCCCCCAGAACCCAGGGTCCTGAAAAGCAGTCTAGTCTCCATAGAAATACATTGTTCAGTCACGTAGGCTATTATAGCCCCTCCCAAAATGCACAGGTAGAGGGTGTGACTAGAGGCCTCAGGCCCTAGAGATTTACATATTAATGAAGGCCAGAGGGTGGAGCAAATTAAGTATGCCTCCCCAGATCCTCCCTGATCCTCCCCCTTTCTCCCTCCCTATTTAACTCGGGACTGCCCTGAGTTTTACAAGGGTACTTCTAGATTCATCCACCATCCACCATGACAATAAACCCTTTTGGAACCAAGGACTTCTTTGTGTCGTTGGGGCCTGCCGCCACCAAAGCCTCCAGGATTTTGGAACCATAGACATTTCTCATGCATGTGGGACCCGTCACAGAGTGGAAACCCACTGGGACACCACAGCTGTGGCCTATAATAATTTTCCCCACATGCCTCTACCATGCTAAGAAGCTGAGGGAACACAAATACCTATAAATTTCTGTTCAATATTTTGTAAATATAATATTGCTCTAAAGATAAAAGTTATTTAATTTAATATAAATAGTCTCAAATAAGTGTTCTTTATGGAAATTCATTCACTTGGGATTTTTGAGGTTATAGTTATTATTTTTTAGACCAGGCCTTACTTTCCAGCCAACTAGATACCCAGGTTGGTCTCTACCTGCTTGGCTACAATGATCATCTCACCCATAGCTGGAGTTTTTGGCATATCCCATCACATATGGATTCTACTTGAAATTGTAAAGATAATCTTCTTAATGAATTCTGTATGACAAAGACACAATGTAACTATAATATATAGTATTATATAGATAAAAACATATATCAAATATTTTATTATGCTTTTAATATTTAAGGCACTGTTTAAATTTTAAATATAATCTGATCATAATCTTCCATTAAATCCCTCCCTGAAAAATTCAGGGAACCCTGAAGATTGAATGTAAGAGCCAGAGGAGATGGAGGACATGAAGAGCATGAGGAACCTTTAATCAATGTAGGCAAAGCTCATATAAAGTTGCAGAGACTGATACAGAACTCATAGGCCCTGAACTGGTCTTCACCACACCCTTTTTAAATATATTATGGTTCAGTGTTTATATGGGTTTCCTGAATGTGCAAAAATATGCATCTCTTACTCTTTTGTCTTCTTTGGCTGTTTAAGTTTTTTGGGTTGGCTTGTCCAACTTCAATGTGATAGGCTTTTATTTTATCATATTTTACTTAAATGTATGATATTAATAAAAATTACGTAGAGAATATTGAAAAAATATTATGAGAATACCTTACCCATGAAACTTGATTGAAAGATTCATGATACCTTAATGATTTTACAAAAGAAGTCACACTTTTACTTGCTTGGTTAGAGATACACCAAGATATTTTATATTATTTGTGGCTATTGTGAAAGGTGTTGCGATCCTAATTTTTTTCTCAATACACTTACCATTTGCACAAATGAAGGCTACTGATTTGTTTGAATTAATTTTATATCCAGTCACTTTGCTAAAGTTGTTTGTCACCTGTAGGAGTTCTCTGGTAGATTTTGTTTTGGTCATTTTATACACTAACATATGATCCACAAATAGTGTTACCTTGAAATCTTCCTTTCCAATTTGTATCCAGTTGATCTTCTTTTGTTGTCTAATTGCTCTAGCTAGACTTTTGGGTCCTTTAATGAATAGATAGAAATGGAGTTACCAGCCTTGTCTTGTCCCTGATTTTAATGAGATTACTTCAAATTTCTCTCCATTTAGTTTGATGTTGATTTGCTGTATATTGTTCTTATTATGTTTAAGTATGTGCCATTAATCCATGATCTCTCCAAGGCTTTTAACATGAAGAGTTGCCCCCAGTTGAGGCATGGGGCCATCCACCAATATTCAAAACTTTTGACCCAGAATTGTTCCTGTCTAAAGGAAATGCAGGGACAAAAATGGAGCAGAAACTAAAGGAAAGACCATCTAGTGACTGGCCCAACTTGGGATCCATCACATGTGCAGGGACCAAACCCTGACACTCTTACTGATGCCATGCTGTGTTTGCAAATAGGAGCCTAGCATAGTTGTTCTCTGAGAGGCTCAACCAGTTGCTGACTCGTGGAACCATGAAAAGATAGCTTGGTTTCTGGTGGAGCACCTTCTAGAGGATGGTCACAGTCCCAACAGTTATCCATACCTACAAGGGATGGCACACATTTTGCCATGCTCCCAGACTCCAGGCTCCTGACATGTGGCCAAGACTTCCATTGATCCATGCCTTTTAGTCCTGTAGGGCAATGCCCCTACAGCCTCACACAAAGAGAGGTTTTTGTCACCCAGTACAGGTAGAGGGCACAACTACAGGCCTCAGCCTCAAGAGATCTCCATATTAATGAGATACCTAAAGGCCATAGGGCATAGCCAATTAAGCATCCCTTCTCAGACCATCCTCCCTCCTCCCTCCCTATTTAACTCAGATCTGCCCTGAAAAACAGGAGGGGAGTGCAGCCATATTCACTTTCTGCCATGAAAATAAACCTTTTAAAACCATGGATTTCTTCCTGTCTTTGGGGTCCTGCCATGGGGAACTGTGGAGAAGGCCGTTGACTACCAAGTCACTGCTTAATCTCTTGCTAGAAGACTTCTCTACATTCCTGCTCAATAGGCTGCCAACTCAATCAAGCTAGCCAACCCAGCAAAATGAATTCCAATAACCAAGAATCTTTACCCGCAGGGTGCTGCTGAGGCTTCTCTCCCCCTCATTCCTTTCAGCTGCAGGTAGATCCAGGCCGTATGCCCTCCATCTCAGTTCTTCTGTGGCTCCTAGCTGCGTCTGGAAGCCCAAGGACAGAGACTACCAGCCTCTAAGTCAGCCACCTTGGCTGGAGACCCCCACTCAGGAGCCCTTCAGGGTGAGACCTCTCCATGCCCTAGCGGAGTTCTGGTGGCTTCTCATAGCTCAGCATCTACCCGGCACTGTGTGGAGTGAACTCAGTCAAATTCCAGTGCTTCTGCCTCCCTGAGCCACGGTTCCAGCTACCTGGGGCAGTAGACATGCGGGAATCACAACACAACCCAATTGGACCCATGTTCACATGTGAGATAACAGCCCCAGACTGACTGAGACAAATACAGATACTTATAGCATCTGACTGAGATCAGATTAGCATTGGACTGATGTAGGGGGCCCCCTATGGAAGAGTTAGGGAAAGAACTGAAGGAGCCAAAGTGACTGCAATCCCATAAGAAGAACAGGTATCAACTAACCTGGATCTGTCACACCTCCCAGAAACTAAGCATCCAACCAAAGAGCTGGTCTGTATCCCATGGAACATATGTGGCAGAGGACTAGCTTGTTTGGCCTCAGTGGGAGGTCACTGGCTTAGGATGGAAGGATGCTTCTAATTCTGTAGAAACTTGATGCCACAGAGAAGGGGGATGCTAGCAGGGTGAGGTGGGATTGGGTGGATGGGTGAAGAAGCATTCTCTTTGAAGCAAAGAGGAAAAGGATGGGGTGAACAACTCAATGAAGAAGGACTGGGAAGGGGAAACATTTTGAGTAATTTAAATATAAATAAATGAAACAAAAAATAATAAACTGAAAATAAGAAGTCAGATAATTATTAATATTTTGACTCTTTTGCACCTCAGAGTAAGTAAACATATAGAACAAGGCTGACAAATTATCTTGTCCTAGAAAGAATAAAGTTTAATAGGTTTGATAAAAATGAATTATAGTTTGTGACTATGAATTTTATATCATTGTAGACTCAAATACATTATACATCGACACAAATACATACTAATGAGTAAAACAATTATACCACATTATTATTGCTAAATAAAAATCCCTTTGTGTATTTTTGTAATATTTCCACCCATGATTGAGGAATCAAGGAACCCTTTGAATTTGTTTCTGTATTGTGCTTGCTTGGAACTCAGTTAGAGAGAGTTCAGTGAACATGGTGGATGAGGAACTCTGTTCAGTTCTTGAACATGCAGTTCCTGCTGTTCTAAAGAACCCAGCCTTTCTATTGGCCAAAGCTCAATGCAAGTATCACAAATTTATTACACCTCACTGCTTTGCTGAGATAACTTCTTGGATATAATGATCATACTGAGATTCTAAAAGCTATAGACCTATAGTGACCCTGAATTGTTTTTAACTTGCAAAACTACTTTTCATGGGAATGGAATGACATCATGATTCCTTTTTCCTTTCTTCTTTTCAGCCTTATGCTCCAGCTACACTTCCTTAAACTACCCATGAAGCCCCTACTCTCAAGGTCAAAGTTCCTTTTGTTCTTATTGATGTATACATATCTTTAAATAATCTGAACACAAAATAGTTCTAAACTAATTCTTCTTGTTTTATGTGATAAGACTATGATACATTGTTACTAATGAATACAGAAACAATTAAACTAACTTTTTTTTCCAGTGAAACATCGGTATATTTCTATGGTGTGAAAAATCCATAATTTGGGAGTCAAAGAACTCTTGGAGAATTTCTGCTATGTGACTGTCTAGATGTTAGGCCAGAAAAAATCCAGTATAGGTTTTGGGAGAGGTTCATGGGTGCTCAACTTTAGCCAGTGAACCATTGGCAATTGATGGTTTCCAAGAGAAGGGGAGTAAATTAACTTTGGAGGATGTTACTAATTAGCTACCCATATTCCAGTGGATGAGCCTAAACATGCGTTGAGTGGCAGCATTAAATGGACTCAATCAGTTTAAATAAGAATATAAGATACTAAGAGGGAAAGCTATAGATAGGTATAAGGTGTGTTAAAGGCATAGGACTGCAAAATGAGTTTGATCATAACACACTATTAGCATGATAAACATCTCTGTTATATATGCTTAGTATGAAATTTTTCTTTCAGTTTTTGAGTGAAACATCTAGAAAGATTCATTTCCGTCCAATTAGCTTCAAATACTGAATTTCTATTGAATAGTTCACTGTGAGTTACTTGGCAATTATACCTGTAATTGCAAGACAGCCAGTTTCCATATTTTCTATCAACTGAACATTGTGAATCTTGGATAGCCAGTCTCTATTTGCAAAACTTCTTTGGCCACCAATGTACTGCACAATCATTTGAGCTTCCTGGATTAAATATTTGTCATGTTGGGGATTGTCTTGCTGTTTTAATCTCTAATCTAAATACAGATTGGAAAATCTCACAAATCTGTGCTTTGCCTAATATTATTACTGCAGTAGAAATCAAATACAATAAAGAGCAATACAAAGTCGTTAGCAAAAATCATATGGAGAAAATGTATTAAGTTGATTTATAGTACAATCACATTTATTAAGAATGTATCATGACAGGAAATGACAGATTTTTAATAAGTCATAAACTATAATTATTTTGGCAAGCTTTATACTATATTAAGGTCATATAAAAGTTAATAAATTACAGTGTGGAGTCTCACTGGAAAATGAACAACACAGACAATAAGAAGACTATTCAAACCCAAACATAACATATAAAAGTTTTTAAAAATTATAGTGAATGTCTTCTTGGTTACATATAGGCTCAGAAATGAACAAATACCATAAGACAACATTTACAGATTTTCTTCCAGAAATTATATTTCTATAAGAGGGCATAGCTTTTCAACACATTTAAGTACTTAAATTTTAAATTGCTATCACTGAAAACATAATCATATCTGAGCAGATTCACTGTAATAGAGATATTTATATATTTTATGAAAATACACCTATATAGAACACATTATTGGGAAAGTTTCATATATGAATCTAATAAATCAGAGATCTAACAACATTCTGAGACACAAGTGTTCTATGACACTATTCTTTGGGAAACATAATGTCTTTCACACTAGATAAGGGATCAATGAAGTCCAAAATAAGAGTATCAACGAAGATAAACCTGATAAACCAATGAGTTTTATTGGGGCAAATTATAGGTACACAAATGAGTCAAAGACAGCTTTATTATCATAATTACTCAACAGCATTAGTGATAGTTCAAAGAACCTCTTTCATCTCATTTTTTTTTTTTTTTTTTTGCAGGCAGCATGATGTATCTGAAAGTATCTATTTCTGTCAGTTTAGTTAGTTTGGGCATATATCCAGGTCTCTGTTTTCCAAGCAGGTGAGCTGAGCTGAGCCTTTATCAAGAGGGGTGGATAATTTGAGAATGTCCCTCAGTGATTTTTTTTCTTTCTTTATTGGATATTGTCTTTATTTACATTTCAAATAATATATGGCTCTAATGCATCCAGTCAGTTTCTAGGACTTTTGAAAGCTTCTGGATTCTTTTATTTCCTTAGTCTTAATTAGCTTCATTTTAGAGTTTTCTGAAGGGGGTTCCCTACAGGACAGAATGTTTCACCTCTGTTTAAAAAATTCTGATTCTTACTAAGTTTCTCTCCAGGATGAATGTTTTATATCGAATAATGTCCATTCAGCAATAATAGAAAGATGTATAATAGTTTATAGATATATTTATACTCTATTATTTTATCCTACAAAATATTCTTTGATAAGCAAGTTATGTTTGTGAATATCAGTTATTGTATCCTAAATGTGTGCCTTTTATAAATATCTATAATATAGACTTAAGATAACAGGGATACATTTAGGCTAAGCATAAACACTTAACAGATTCTACTCTGGGGGAAGGACTGGGTTTGCAAC
The DNA here is from genome assembly GCF_004785775.1 of Grammomys surdaster. Taxonomy (NCBI): domain Eukaryota; kingdom Metazoa; phylum Chordata; class Mammalia; order Rodentia; family Muridae; genus Grammomys; species Grammomys surdaster. The sequence goes on from NW_021620995.1 coordinate 6,986,046, forward strand.
CCCAAAGGAAGAACAACAATATCAATCAGTCAAACTCCCCAGGGTTCCCAGGGACTAAACCACCAACCAAAGAGCTGCCCTTGGTCTTGTGAAAGCTTGATGCCCAGTGGAGGGGAATGCTAGAGCAGTGAGGCAGGAGTGGGTGAGTGGTGGGGAAGCACTGACATAGAAGCAGGCAGGAGGGGGATGAGATAGGACGTTTTCAAGGGGAAACATGGAAAGGGATAATACTTGAAATGTAAGTAAATAAAATATTTCCCCATTCTGTAGGCTGAGACTTCATTTTTGAAATCTGTCCTGTGAGAGGCTCTGCTAGAGCCTGACCATGACAGATGCAGATACAGCCAGCCAACCATCAGATGACTGATCGAGGAGACCCCAATGGAATAGGTAGGGGAAGAATCGAAGGAGATGAAGGTGCTTGCAATCACATAGGAAGAACAACAATATCAACCAACCAGACCACCCAAAGCTCCCAAGGTCTAAACTATCAACTAAAAAGTACACATAGAGGAACCCATGGCTTCTGCTGCGTATGTAGCAGAGGATTGCCTTATCTTGCATCAATGAGAGGGGAGCCTCTTGGTAATGTGTAGTCTTGACCAAGTGTAGGGGAATGCTAGGAGGGGGTGGATGTGTGGGGAGCACCCTCAGAGAGGCAGATGGGAGGGAGCATAGGGAGTTTGTGAAGGGGAAACTAGGAAGGGGGATAACATTTGAAATGTAATAAATAAAATAACCACTTTTAAAAAAGGAAAAAATAAAACTGTATATAGTTATTCCATTTTATTAAATACTTCAAAACTAAAACACCTATTCTGAAAGTAACTAAACTCAACTGAACATAAATAATTGGATTATGTAATTTGAATTTCAGTCGTACGGTGTAAATGCATCAATTTAATCGAGTAGAATTATATACTCACTCAAAGATCACAATTAAATGTATTGTATAACAACTAAACTGTTAATAAAATAGATTATACTACACTGTATTTTATCTTCATCAAACTTAATGTTAATGCTTTTTTAATTCATCACTTATTTTTAATGTATTACTTATTCACACATACTTTCTGTATCTATGTGTACATGTAAATGTAAAATGTCTATATGTGAACCTGGATATATATTCAGGTGGAAGTGGGTGTTCTTGTTTGTGTTGAGCAGGTACATATATACATGCATATTTTATATGTATGTCAAGGGACAATCTGTAGTCACTACTTTGGACACATCATCCAACTATTTTCTTTAACATTTATTATTTTCATTTGTTTTTTGAGGTTCAGTATCATATTGGCCCAGAATTTTCCAAATAGGTTAGAATGGCTGGGCAGAAGTCTCCAGGGATCTGTGTCTCCACTTCCCCAAAGTTGTCATTACAATCATACAGAACACTGCCAACATTCTTATTTTATTACTTTTTGGAGATGCAACTGAAGTTCTCTTGCTTCCCGTAAAAATTGTTCATTGAATGAGCTAAATCCACAGGTGCAAATGTTTAAGACATATGCCAGAATTTATCTTCATTATAGTGAGGATAATTTTTTTGCACTTTTGAAATTAGAAAATTTATAGCTTACAGAGTATCTCTTCTGAGCTTCCTTATATAAAGATATTTGATGTATTTTTGAAGTTAGAGTTATTCATTTTGTATATCATTGTTTTGTTTCTGTGTATATATGAGCACCACCTGCATGCAGTGCCTCTAGCATCCAAAAGACAGACCTTAATACACTACAGCTAGAGTTAAAAAATAGTTGAAGCCACAGTGTAGCTCTGGGTACCAAAATTGGTTCCTCTACAAGATCCACAGGGAGTAAGATCTCTTCTTTCACCTTGAGGATTCTGACTTTCAATTTCAGGTCCTTAAACCTAGTAACAGAAACCTTTATCCACTGTGCCATTGAGCTCTCCATGAAACAGAATTTTAATAAGAATTTACTATACATTTACAGAACAAATTTAAAACTAATATGCCTCAAATTGTTAAACTATTTTTCTTCCTTTTCATTTTTTTACATAGGTTCACTTGGGTTTTTATTTCTTTTTTTTTTTTTTTATTGGAACTACACTCCAAACCACAGGGGGAAGAAAGATTGTAAGAGTCAGAGCTAGTGGAGACCAGCAGAAGAACATGGCTCACTGAACCAACTAAGCGGTCTCTTATGGGTTGACAGAGACTAAAGTGGCAAGTGCAGAGGTTGCCTGGATCTGTACCAGGTCCTCGGCATGTATGTTAAACCTATCAGCTTGTGGATTTTGTGGAACTCCTGACAGATATGTCTCTGACGCTTTTGCCTCCTCTTGGGATGTTTTTCTTCCTGTTGGGTTTCATTGTGCAGCTTAGATATGGGGACTCATTTCTCCCTTGTCTCATTGTAGCTTCTTTTTTCATGTTTGGAAGCCTTTTGTTCATTACAGGCAGAAGTAGAATTCTTGTTGTTTAGTAAACAGCTTTCCAATATCCCTTATTTTTATTTCAGGCAATCAATGAAGATTTCATATTTCTGTTTAGTGTGCTAATATTATCATAGTTGTTAATCATCTAAGGAACAGCATGTCATGTTATATGTTTCAGATTTATCATAAACTGGAACACCACAACTGAACGCCATATTCTTAATACATTTAAAATTTTACACATTGAATAATTTTACTTGGGAATCTGTGGAAATCTTTACCCGAGAAAAATGTTTGAATTTCTTACATTTAAAAGACAGTTAATAATAAATGAATACTGCTTCAGTTTGGGAAAGGCAAGGAAGGGAGGAGAGAGGAGTGCAGTCCAGACTCTGATTTACCTGAGACTACAGATGTTGTGTTCCTCAGAATTCATCTTCTACACATTTCTCTATCATTAGCTGTTCCACCAAGAATGTTTTAGGGGGAGACAGGAAATAAATTCCTCACAATCAAAATCAAAAATTTTAACAAACATGCCGAGGACCTGGTACAGACTCAGGCGACCTCTGCACTTGCCATTTTAGTCTCTGTGAACCCATAAGAGAATCCTTAGTTGGTTCAGTGAGCCATGTTCTCCTGCTGCTCTCCATCCGCTATGAATCTTACAATGTTTCCTCCCCCTGTGGTTTGGAGTGTAGTTTCTTTCTTTCTTTTTTCCTTTCTTTCTTTCTTTTTCTCTTTCTTTCTTTCTTTCTTTCTTTCTTTCTTTCTTTCTTCCTTCCTTCCTTCCTTCCTTCCTTCCTTCCTTTCTTTCTTTCTTTGTTTCTTTCTTTTTTTTTGACTTTCAAAACAGGGTTTCTCTGTATAGCCCTGACTGTCCTGGAACTCACTCTGTACACCAGGCTGGCCTCGAACACAGAAATCCACCCATCTCTGCCTCCCAAGTGCTGGGATTAAAGGTATGTGCCACCACTGCCTGGCTGGAGTGTAGTTTCAATAAAGAAAAATTAAAAAGAAATAAAAACCCAAGTGAACCTATGTAAAAAATGAAAAGGATGTAAAATAATTTAACATAATTTGAAATATATTAGTTTTTTGTTCTGTAAATGTATAGTAAATTCTTATTAAAATGTTTTGTAATTCAGGCAGAGAAGAAATTGGCATTTTCCTTTTGCTAAGTATCTTCATTTAAACTATACTTATTGTTTGTTTATGTTAATGAAATAAAGAATTTTGGACTCAGTATTTTTTTGAAACAAATCTATGTTCATTGCTATAGACTCTTCGTTCACTTTGAGATAAATGTCCCAGGTTATATTTTCCACATAATTGATACCACATAATTGATACCACATAATTGATACAACTGCCTATTGTTTCTTTGGAACAAAACTATTTAGCTTAATCATATTCACGTCTTTCTTCCCAAGTTTGCTTTTTAGCATTTTTAAACTTTGAAAAAGCCATAGTATAATATCCATTACATAAATAAAAAGAAAGATGTCTATAACTATATTCCCTAGAGTGATTCTTTAAGATATATACTCAGCATTGTCAAACTATTACAAATTTGAAATCATAATGTCAAATAAAATAAATAAGGGAGGCACATTTTATAAGGGAACATACAATAATCTCCTAGTAAGCAACTGCAGATACCATTTCTCTTTAGATAGTAGGAATAATGCATTGAAATACATTGGATTCTTTATATTGTTTATTTCATTGTTTTAACATAAAAACTAATTAGTTAATCTAAAAGTAGTCATTCTGAAGACATACACGTAAAATTTAATTTTAAAATTTAAACCTACTGGTCTTGAAAGTTACTCAGTGGTTAAGTACTTCTCTTATATGCACAAAACACTCAGTTGAAAAACACGGAACAAATTATATTAAAAATAATATTTTATTAAATAATAAGTATATACATGAAAATTATATGTATATATATGCATATTTTATATATAACTGTAACTCCATATCCAGGGTGTAGAACACCTTTAGCTCCTTTCATAGACTTGTTCATTCATGTATGTAAACACAGACTTATTTATCTATCCTTAGTAGATTAAAACCAGCAAGTCCTGAGTGAGACAATAAATTACCAGAGACTTCTATACAGTCAGAACAGGTACTCTGAAGCTGTGTTACTTCATTCAATTTTATAGACTTTAGGTCTCTTTTGTTCTGCTATGTGTTTTGTTTGTTTTTTTGTTTGCATATTCTTTATGATAAACTTTCAATAAACTAAAGAAAAACATAGAGAATAAACAATTTTCTAGTGCCACATCTTAAAGTTAAATGTAAGAAAAATAACTTGAATAATTATATCATAAACACACTATCATATGGGCAAAAAAACATATGTTTACAATATCACAAAGTCCATTTTTTCTATATTCTACATTATTATTTGTACATTTAGTAAGTTTATCCCATCTATTTTCCTAAAATAATCTTAAATAAAATTACTATAGTAAAAATAACTATAGAAATAAAACAGAAAGTAAGAACAAAAACATAAAGTACATAATAGGCTCTAAATTGGGAGGCTGTATATATCTACAGAGTAAATCACATGTTAACCCAAGAGCAATTGGCAATTATAATTCATGGAAGTTGGCCACACACTGTTGATTTTGTTACACAGCATTTTCTATCTCTGGTGATTTCCTTTATTTTTTATCACGCATAGTCAAATATTTCACCAGAGAATGAAAAACCAGAATTGTTTAAAACATCTAGGTGACAGGTTATGCACATCTCTCTTTCTCTCTCTCTCTCACACACACACAACATAACACACACCACACACAACACAACACACATCCATCACAAAAGGCACTTGCTCTTGAAAACTGTCACAGTGAAGCTGACTCTGGTCCACCTTAGATCTACACAATTTGAGAGAATATTGTCTTTCTGTGTAGAACACAGTTCTAGTACAGTGAAGTTGTCTTGAATTTAATTGCTGTGTTATTGTTCTATTTTTATTTCTCCACACTGTAGAAACTTTTCTATGGTGATTTTTCAGAGGCTTTGAAATCCTCATATTCATAACTGAATAAATGAATATATTAGATATGGAAGCATTATGGCCTTTCAAGTGAATTTTATGGTGAACACAGAAGTAATCAATTGGATACAAATGTAAGTGGTTGTGAAATTATATTTTAGTGTCCTGTGGTGCAGTTAAATGAGCATTATTTCTTGTTTGTTGCCATTGATTTTCTGTTTTTCTTTTGTGATGTGTTGAGCTAAAGGCCAGCTTTTATATATGGATATCAATATCTTTAATTGTCATGTTCATTTGAGTTCACAAAACATTAATATCAAAGATGAAATTCTGTAACTACGAGAGGAAAGGGGTCTTTGCAAAAGAAGAACAACTATGAACAAAGACACTATATCTCAGCTAACATCCAGCTTCATTGTTTGTTTAATTCCCTATGGTCACCAGGAAAAGGGTCCAAGAATCCAAATGTACTTTGTATAATTGAGGGAACAAGTAGGAGAAGGTATGATGGTTTGAGATACAAACACTCCTAAAATTCACAGAAGTGTGGCAATTTATCATACTTGGAAATATTTGGCCAGAGCCATTTCCCTGAATGTCAGTGTTGTCATGATAGACTAAAAGGCAAACAAACATATTCCAGTGATAGTGAAAAGATCAGAATGAAGAAACATTTGTCACCCTGTAAATGCAAAGAAGGATGCTGTTTCTTAAGAGGTGTAACAAACAACTTTAGAGAACAAAAGAAAAAATTTAAGAATTGGGAAAGAATCTATACTATACATACATATATATACATAATATACATGTATTTTAATAAAAGTTGAGCTTCATTTTTGAGATAATGATATCATTGTTAAAATAATGACTCATGTCAGTGTGAAAAAATAATAAAAATAATTTGAATCAGTTGCATATTTATTTTCTCTGCTTTTGCAATCTTTTTGTCATAAACTTCCTTCAAGTTTACATAGATATTTGTCATTCTTTGATGAAATTTCCTGAGATCTTGAAAGCAACAGATGCACTTAGATAAGGAAGCATTGATACCATATTTTATTAGTAAACTCTACCATGCATTGTATTAGGTAGGATCAAAGAAACTCTTTACTTTCATTGCTCAATCTAGTACACTGAGGATTAAACATTTATGTTTGTGAGACAAGAAGGATTGGCAGGTTATTTGAAACCATTGGCTGGATAGAAGTCCTTCAAAACTACATTAAAAACTGATATACAATAATCAATAATCATCTAAGGATATCCTCTTCCTTTAACTATTGTCACAAATATACTGATGTTCTTGGAGAAATCAATTATAAAACTTGAGATTTTGGCAGAGGCTTCATTTAGGCTTCACTATTTTTCTCTGGTTATGCATGTGTTCACTGCCTGCTCTTTAACATAGTCCAAATGTACATTTGTGTCTTGTAAATAATCTTGTTCTCAAAGCAGAGTTCTTTCTCTATGTAAGAGCAGTTATAACAATTCTTTCAGGTTACTGTAATTTTTCTTATATAAATACAATCTTTACCGTTTTACAGATGAAGGAGGAGACTAATTTGTGAATAATAACAGGTTAAAATTTAACTGTTAGACATTATTGTCTCTGCAGCAAGTAGGAAAAACTTGTTTATAAAAAGTAAAATGTGCTGGTTCACAGAACAAAAGCAAAGACTGTCGAGGCACATGGCTTTTATGTTACTTTACTAAAAAAGCAATGATGGTAGAGTAAGCACACTACTGGAAGGAAAATTGGGCCATCAGAAAACACAGCAGTTATGTGTAAAGATAAACAACAATGAGTAAAGTGAAAACATATAAGCCCTTGTTTCTAATTTTACATCTACGATATTGAATTAGCTCAACAATTAAGGTACTTTAGAATTTCATACTTCCATCCTTATTCACCCAATATTTGTTAAAGTTTTTTTCTTCTTTCCTTTTATCCAATGAGTGATTTTATAGAAAATGTAACAAAAATAATTTATACTTGACATGTACTGTAAGCGTTGAAATGAAAGAGATGTTGTAACACGAACACCACACAATCGATGGAAACACATTGATTTTTAAGGAAAATAAAAATAAAATAATCAAAATTTTGAAAAATTAATACCATGAAACGGAAAGATCAAGTAAGGGCACTATTTCTCATTGATTCACTGTTACTTATGATGGCATTTAAAACTAACTGGCAACCATTGCTGATTTCTTGGAAAAAGTTTGATGATTTTTCTCAAAAATCCTGACTTACACTTTTAAAATTCTATTCTCTGACTGAAACATGTATCTTCTTTTATAAGCTGTAATTCGCTGCTTTTCTTAGGAGTTGTGCACATGTTAGTTATGATTCTGCCTTCAAGAAGGGCTTTTAGATTAGGACCTTTAAAGAATGGGAAGAAGATTGAACCTGAAATTTCAATAAATTAAAGGAGGTATATTGGAGATTATCAGAGCTTTCTGCCTCTCACGAAGTCAGAAGTAACTCATAACCTATGTGACACAGCAGTCACATAAACACTGTACAAATTCAGATCAAGGATGCTGTAATTATACCATTCCCTAACATGCTCCAATATTACTTGTACAGTCTATATCTTCCAAGTTCTCAGGGTTTATATCTATACAAATTGTTTCTTTACATTCATTAGTAAGTAGTTTTGACAAATGCTAATAGAATTATGGAAACACAGTTAGTTTTCCTTAATGAGAAATCACTATTCTTGGTTTATGTTCTTTCTGTCAACACATATCTTGTAACCTACTCATCATGGACACTGCTATAGAAGCTGAGGCACTTGTTCTTTTCAGAGATCTTTACGTCATTAAATGCTGCCTAAGTTGGGATTTTATTTCTAGTGTCTTAAAGCATCATTTTTGCCAATAACATAAAAAGCTTCATTTGGAAACCACATTTCAATTGCATTAGTCGAATGCTAGAAATATGTTGGGAGAATTTTTATGTACAGTATCAATGATTCTTTCAATATATGTTCACTGTATGGTGAGCACAGGTTTTGTCAATGAACTTTACAAATAGAGTAGTATACTAAAAACTAAACAAAAATAAAAATTAATGAACAAGCAAAAGAAATCTCTGTTAATTTAGAGTGGAATTTTTCTAAAATTGAAATTCTACAAAGAATATTTTATATACAGTTTTCATGAGATAAAACACAAATGTAAAAGGGATAACCCCATCATAAAACAAGGCAAGATATCATTCATGCTAATTTTATACATGCATTTAATTAATATGCCTATAAACCACCAGGCTTTTAGATCTGATTAGGTTAGAAAACAGACGCTAAGGAGACAGAGGGAAATTAAAAAAAATTATTTTGAAAATCGATTTTTATTTGTACTTAATTGTAAATTTTTATGCATGATGTACCTAAATTTCAACTAGTTCAAAACCCCAGGAGGATTACAAGCCATTTGTCTGTGATATACAATAATTTGAGATAAAAGATGCGATATTGTTCTATTTGCCTTATTTCTGCTCTTCAATGTGATTTATTTCTAAAATGTATAAATTGTTAGTTTAATAATGTATTTTCATTTTGATCATTATTTTGTAAAGGAAAGATTTTATTGGTAACATGGTACATGCCATCTAGATTCTCAGGGAGAAATGCACATAAATTTATCCATAAATTTCAGAGGACTTGGAAGAATCATTTGAACTGATTTCTGGAATAAACACATTTTTTTATAATTATAAATCAAAGCCTACTAACCACTCTAGTAAGTACTCTATTTTTATATTTTATGGGTTATATAATATGCTATAAAATTCACAATACTCTTTCTAAACATCTTTAAATCAGCTCTGAAATATTTATGGCTGTTCTCTTCTTCAAAGTAATTAAACCAGCCTCAAAATGTAAGCAATGTATTATGTGTCATCGTTAATAAAGAGCAAATGGAAGAAGCAATTGGATTGGGACATGTCTTCAAAACTCATGTCCTCAGTAGACACATTGCATGATTCTCAATAAAATGTATTATCATAAGCCTGATTATTGCTGCTGTGTAACACAGAGGCATTTTGGGAGGAAAAGTGTCTGAAAGGAAAAACACAGAAAGAGATTCAGCATCATGAGTATACTCAACTAAAACATTAGTGACTATCTCAAAATCTAATGTTTAAAATATAAGATGCTATGCCTTTATAACTGCAGACATTCCTCTTCCTAATGTTAGTGTCGATGATTCTCCCCCATTGGCACACTATTCTAGTTGTGCTAAGTTTAAATTCACTCTAATGTGGCTTTTATTGACTTTTACATGATGATTTTCATTCATTTGCTTATCTGGATTATGCACTGTGTTGGCCTTATTTCTAAATAGAACTATAAACAATGAAGCAGATTTGAAATGTAAATCAACTTTGTTCTTTAAATGAATTTGCTTCTCCTTTGAATTTTCTTTCTGTGTATTCTCTAAACCTTTTATATCTGAGATTTTATGTTTTCAGAAAATGCAAAAAATAAAATATCTGGATTTACATAGAACTATTCAGTTTAAGCACAGATGTAATATTCTTTCAATTTTCTTTAAGCATAAATTGAGAATTGTATGAGTAGAGAAAGAAAAAAATGGATTTGATTTCTATATTCTATAATGTTGCGTTGGCTTTCTTTAAATACTCATTGCATCCCATTGCAGCTATCCTCTCCTCTCAGTCCCCCTCACAATGCTCTCTCTCTCAAATCCCTTCTCTTTCTCCTGTGAGAATGGAGAGACCCCCTTGGTTACCAACCCCTACCCCCACACACATCAAGTTACTGCAGGGCTAGGCACATCTTTTCCCACTGAGGCTAGACAAGGTACCCTAGTTAAAGGAACAAGATCCACAGGCAGGCAACAGAGTCAGGAACAGACCCTGCTTCAGTTTTGGGAGACTCTCACTAAAACCAAGCTGTACTTCTGTTACATATGTACAGGAGGCCTAGGATCAGCTAGTGGGTGCTCTTTCATTTGTGATACAGTCTCTGAGAGCCCCCAAGAGTTCATGTTAGTTGATTCTGTTGGTATTCTTGTGAACTTCCTATCTCCTCCAAGTCTGCCAATCCTACCCCCAACTTTTCCACAAGATTCCCCAAGCTCCACTTAATGTTTGGCTGTGGATCTCCATAGCTGTTTCCATCAGGAGCTGGGTAGAGCCTCTAAGACAACAGTTATGTTAGGCTTCAGTCTGCAAGCTTAACAGTGTATCATTAATAGTGTCAAGGATTTGTGCTTGCCCATAAGATATGTGACAAATTGACCCAATCATTCAATGGACATTTTCTAAGGCTCTGCTCCATCTTTGTCCCTGCACTTTTGCTAGGCAGGGCATATTTTGAGTCAAATGTATTATGGGTGGTTTTGTGTCCTTATCCCTCCACTTCAACTCCAGACTGGCATTAGGTAGTGGCCACTTCTGGCTCCATAACCCCTATTGTAAGGAGTCTCAGATAGAGTTAGCCTCGTAGAATCTATGGAGCCTTTCCTATGCCATGTATTTGGCACCCACCTCCATAACCCCTTACACCATCAGGGGAATGTAGTTTACATTCACTATTCCATTCCTCTCTTCCAAGATCTCCCTACACCTAATTTCCCCACCTGTCTTCCATCTAGTTCCCTCCCTCCATCTACCTCCAATGAATATTTTATTTCCTCTTCTGAGTGATATTCAAATATTCTTTCTTGGGCCCTTCTTGTTATTTACCTTCTTTGAGTTTATGGATTATAATGTGGGTATGCTGTATTTTATGACCAATATACATTTTAAGTGAGTACATAGTATGAATGTCTTTTTTTGTTCTTGGTTAACTCAATCAGGATATTTTCTAGTTCTATACATTTCAAAATTCATATCATTATTTTTAATAGCCGACTAGTATTACATTGTGTAAATAAACCATATTTTCAGTATTCATACTCTAGTTGAGAGACATCTGGGTTTTTTTCCACTTTCTGGCTACTATGAATAACACTGCTGTGAACATAGTGAAGCAGGTTTTCTTGTGGTATAGTGGAGCATTTTTTGAGAAGACGAACTAGCGTGATATAGTTGGTTGTTGAGCTAGAACTATTCCCAACTTTATGAGAAACTGCCAGATTGATTTTCAGAGTGGTTGTACAAGTTCACACTCCCACCAGCAATGCAAGAGTGTTCCCCCTTTCCCACATTCTTGCTAATGGGTATAAGATGGAATCTCAAAGTTGTTTTGATGTGCATTTCCCTAATGACTAAGTATATTGAATATTTCTTTAAGGTAGGATTTCTTTTTAAAGGAATACAGAAGTCTTTGAGTTCTGTAAAAAATGACATTGCATCACAATTGAGAACCATTGTAGTATCATTTGACCAGGGAAATTTCTCATGTATTTTTATACTATATTTTGTACAATTAGGGGAAAACATCTTTCAGCATTGATGTGGAGAAATGGGTCATTATCCCTGATGCATTTCTATCTTCCTATTTATCCATACTAAGGATTGATAATCTGTCTCTTTTTGAAGGCTAAATAAACAACTTCATGTTCTTCATTGGATCAGAATATATTCCTAGTGTCTTTGTCCAGGTCACATATTGAATATTCTATAAAATTATCAAAGTTGTGTGATGATGATCTTAAAATCTTCTAGGGTACAGTATTCTTCAAATTCTACATGTTCAGCAAAATTCCTTGCTGTATGAGACTCATTAGGTTCCTTTCATGAAATAAACAGATGAGTATACGGGCTTTGATCTTAAATTTATGTCTTGTGTTCACCATGGTTTCAGTTTTGAGAATTTTCTCTCGACTTGTTTTTCTGGCAGTGCCAGAATTAACAATTCTAATAAAAGGAATTCTGATAATTGTGAGTGTAGATGCATGTTATTAGTTATTGTCATCTTTCATGTCAAACTCTAGCCTTGTGCTTATACTGAAATGCAGTGAAGATATATATTAAGTAATACTTAAAAGTTTAGAAGATGAATGTATGTTGCAAGGTATAGAAGCTACGACACATCCATTCAAACCATGTTATGTTGACTAACTTCCTTAATTTTGACTTATGAAATCATATGTAGCATTTTTGCATTCAATGCCTTAAAATGAAATGAGTTTTTCTGGTTTATTGATGAAAATTCCTAAGTGAAATTAAATATATGAATCCTGATATGACCATGAATAGCAATAGGGAATATAGTCTTTCTAGTAGATAAATATGCAAGAAGTATATTTGGTCTTTTTACAGATTCTGGAGTAAACATTCCTGTAAGTAAAATCTCAAAGTGAACATTTCTTTTTAACCTGAAGGAGTCGTCAATGATTTGGAAATGAGTAATTTGAAGTGGAAACTTCTGGCTTGTTTGAAAAGTCAATTATGCCAAATGATGGGGCATACAGGTGAAGGGATGGATGTCTTGCTAAAAAAGACGCATGAAAAACTGTTTTTCTGAAGCACACACAGGAGAAGGAATGTTTTTATGAAGCAGACACAGGTGAAAGCAGACAGAGTGAAAGGATGTGTGATGAAGGAACAAAAATATGACACCTACTGACAAGTGTGAGATGAGAATTGTTTTGGATTGCTCTTCCTTGCTATATTTCATTAATTACATTCATCATTGGTTAACATATTAATAATTGATGACATATATTGGTTCCCCTTCCATAAAGTTGTTGACCTAAGCTTGTGGTAACACTGTCATTGAGAGAAATACACCAAAGAACTCCTGAGATTCTTGTGGCTCTCCTTGGATGGAGCTGGAAGGATAGCCTTGTGGCTTCTTCAGGATTGGACTACAGCTGCTGGTTCATGCCTGGTGTCTGCTTACTGAGAGGACTGGACTGATGCTGCTGATTTGTATTGGGTGCTCCATACCAGCCTACAGGGATTGAAAGAGTTTCAACAAGCATATATAGATGAATCTGGCCCAATTTTGAGATGCAGCCCCTGGACAGGCATCAATCCCTCACATTATTAAGAATGCTATGTTGTACTTGCAGACAGAAGCCTAGCATAGCAGCCCTCTGAGAGGCTCTAACCAGAAGCAGACTGAGACAAATGCAGATAACCATAAACAAAAATTGGATGAAGGTTGGGCATCCCTGTGGAAGTTACTGGAAAGATTGAAGGCACTTGAGGAGATATCAACACCACTCGAAGTCTAACAGTGTCAACTAACCTGTCCCGAGACTGAGCCACCAACCAAAGAGCCTACACAGGGTGGTGCAACCCCAGCCCCCAGCACATATGAAGCAGAGGGATGCCACTTCTGGCCTCAGTGGGAGAGGATGTGGCTAATCCTGCAGAAACTTGATGCATCAGAGTGTGAGGATACCGGGATTGGTGTGCTGCCCTCTGAGAAGTGAAGGGGAGGGAGGATGGGGATAAGGACTCTGCAAGGGTAGATCAGGATGTGGTGTCAACATTTGAGATGTAATTAATTAATTAATTTTAAAAACAAAATATGCCAAGATAGTGAAGACTTCTGTGTTCCATTTATATACTCACTAAATGTATACCTCTTCTTGGGCTGATTTCAAAAATCTAGTGGTTAAGGTAGCAATACAGTCAGCATCCTGTATTCTACTTTTAAATACACTGTTCTTGCATAGTGTACCCATGTAAACCTTTGTGGGGCTGTGGAAATCCTGGTTGTTTGGCCATGCTCCCAGAACCCAGAGACCTAACATGCAGTGGGTCACGTAAGGCGCAGGAAGAGGGAGCGAAACTGGTCTCTGCCTCAAGATTTACACATTACCTAAAGTCCCTAGCCCCTCCTTTGTCCCCGCTCCCCAATATAAGCAAGCCCTTCCTGGTACTTTGTGGGAGAGCATCCCATCCAGATACAACTATCAACATGAGCGATAAAATCTCCATGTCTTCAATTCTAAGTATCTCTTGGGACTCTGGACTCTCTTTGTGTAAGTGGGAAACTCGGGCCAGGGGGAAAGCCTTCCTGCCCTCCCTGCGCTCCCCCCTGCAGCGGAGGTTCATGCACCCGGGCCCTCGTGGGCTATCCCATCTCTGCTCCGGGCACCCCCTCCTCTCCTCCACTACTGCTCCGGGACCCTACTGCCCCCTGCAGTGTTCGGACTCCTGGGACTTCACACCGACCCCGCCTTGCGCACCCCACACGAGTGTTGAACCACAAACATTATCACAAGTGACAATGATGTATGAACTTTCTCATGAGGTGAACTTTTTACTGCTAAAGCAAACATCGAAAATGTAGATAGTAGATATGACACTATGTCCCATGTGAATCCACTTCAGGGTATTAGAATTATTTTACTCAATGAATTAAATCATAGAACTCTAAGTAATTTTTCTCACAAGTATAGAACTATATTGGGCATATTTATTGTCTTACTAAATTTAAAATATCTGAGGTTACCCTCTATAAATTTACCAACTGCCTTATCCAACGTAATTGTGTTCTACAAATAAATTCTTTTATCAAGAGGAAGATTTCAAAGCATAACTAGTACAGTAATGTCTTCATGTCTATAGCAGTCATAGGACTTACCACATGCTTCATTAGCCATAGGAAAGCTGCTTCTTGAATAATATATAAACTTGAAATTGTAACAAAAATATATTATTTAGAAGATGACACATTGCAGGAATAGGCTTCCAATTATATTATATACTATAGAAAATGTTGCATTCTTTGAATTTACCACCTGATGTGTGCTGCAGTACTATTTATTGGTCTGAGAATGAAGTAGGAAAAGTATTAGTATTTTCTCTTCTGATTGTTAATGTCTTAGGGCATTTTATCGTATTTATTCCTATAGATTTAGGCTAAGGCATGGAAAGCTAGATTTCTAAAAGCATCATTTCCAAGTGCATACTACGCTTTTGTGTCAAACTGGATGCAAGATTAAGCCTACTTCTCACTAGTTCTCTTCCTTTGTTCCTGTTTTTATGGTCTTAACCATCAAACAATGGTTTTATTGTGGGAAGGTTAGATCACAAATATTATAAGCAAATAACCACTGCTATATTTCAAAAAATTCTAGGAAATATGGAAAACACCAATGGTATATCTTATAATAATTTTAATGGAAAATGATAAAAGTTAAAGAAAAATCATAGTACATAAATGAAAGTTGAACCACCAAGGGTACAATATTTTCTACAATGTGTCTTCTGTTCCTCCACAGATATGTATCTAGACCTGAACTCTTAGCTAAGAACAAACACTGAAGAAATGGGTAGTAACATATCAACTCTTTATTCAAAGAATGAGAAAATCATACCACTCATATATATCTGTCCATTGTTTTCTCAACAGTACTTTTCTGTATTTCTGTTGTTTATGTATTTGCAAGTATATTTCCCCCTTTTTGTCATAATGCATTTCGTAAGGTTTGTTGGTGCCTGATAAATAATTTAGTCGATAGGAACAAAATATTAAGATAGGACTCAGCATGAATGTGAGTAATAACCAACACATCATTGAGAAGTATATTATAACCCCTTTCTCCAGATTTGGATGTACTTAGTGAGTGTGGAGAAGTATATTTTTGAGAACTGTGTAGGAGTAATTTTGCTTATACAATGGAAAATTGCCTCTTTTTAAGAAAATCACAGGTTATTTTTTGTTGTTAAAGTCCATGTGAATACAGTACTAGATAGTGGCCTATCGGCTCTTCCTTTCCAATGTGTCCTGTCATACTTTGTCTATTCTTGTGTTCTTGTGTTGGGATTAATAAAGCCTTCCTAGAGCACAAGCAGGATGCTCTTAGCCTTTGCTCATACTGACTTTTAGGGAAACAAAGGATAGGAGTAGTTCTTACAACTAGTAATCTTTTAATGCTCTCATATGGACAGTGATAGTTAATGCAAACAAAATTGTTTTAATATTGCTGTTGTTGACTTTTGATTGTTTGTTTGTTTCTTTAAGCTTTCCTACATCATCAGAAACAGTGTGACCTTTTGTCTTCCAGCCAAGTTTCAGTTGGCTACCCCTCTATACTCAAAAGAATGAGTATC
The DNA here is from genome assembly GCF_004785775.1 of Grammomys surdaster. Taxonomy (NCBI): domain Eukaryota; kingdom Metazoa; phylum Chordata; class Mammalia; order Rodentia; family Muridae; genus Grammomys; species Grammomys surdaster. The sequence goes on from NW_021620995.1 coordinate 7,002,470, forward strand.
AGCCAGGTTACACTACAATTTAAAATTTCATGTACATCCATTTTTTTTCCTTTTCAGACAAATGAGTTGTGGTTGTGGTATGCAATTTATAAATCTGTAATACATCTTACAAACTGTAAATGACTAGTACCTGGGCTGTGACTTTGTCAAGTTCCTCTTGCTAAAATAATCAGTGAGGTTTTTTCCAATGTTGGGTTTTTAACTGATCTTTACATTATAATAAGAAATGGAAGCATAATTAACAAAGCAATTAACAAACCAAGTTCCTATCCACAGAGATACAAAAAGGAAGACACAATTACAAAAATAAAAATAAAAATTAGATTGGTTTATGCAGAAGCTATTTTTGTAAAACACCAGTGCTTATTTTTAAAGAGTCAGAAATGCAAGAAATTTTCTCATTTTGCTGTTTCCTATTCTTATAGCATTTAATTCAAAAATATATTTCATATTAGTAACCAATGTAGTTTATGTCTGAATTATGTTTTTGGATAGTTTTGAAAAAAAAGAGTGGAAGCGGAAGCAGAAGCAGAAGTGGAAGTGGAGGAGGGGTTGGTGGAGGAGGAGGAGGAAGAAGAGGAGGATGAAGGGGAAGGAGGAGAAGTAGAAGGGAAAGGAGAAGAGAAAGAGAAAAGCCTTATGTATCACTGAGTATTAGTCTAGGTTCTCCAGAGTGTTCCATCTCCAAATATGAAAAGGATATTTGTTACAGTGACCTACATGCTGCTGCATAGCTAATTTAACAATGACTTCTTATGAACTTAAGATGAAATAATCAAGTAGCTGCTCTTCCATGAGGATGTGTTAATCTACAAGGTTAGATGACTCAGTGGGTATTCAGCATACAAGAGAATCATGAAGAGGAAGGCTGTAGTGCCTGTTAAGTAACAGACTTTCTACTAAGATGAGTGCAAACACACACACAAACACACACACACACACACACACACACTTACACAATCTAAATGAAATTGACAAACAATGGAACAGAGTCGCAACTGTACATCACTTCTCACCAAAGAAACCTACTGTACCAGGATTGGGTTACTTCTATTTTAGTTGTTGGCTAAAGATGCCTCATGAGAATGCCCAAACAAGCCAGGCTGTTACAATCTCTTTTCTAAAAATTGACAGCAAGGACTAATTACTGAAGACTGTACCTATATATCTTATTGAACATGGAAATGCCAATCTAGTGCCTCCATAAAGCCTTCATCCTATGTATCAGAATCATTGGTAGAGGGATACTCTGCATGCTCTCAAAAGAAAAATAGAAACCAAGCCATCCACAAACCTCTTACCTAAAATGGTGTACTACATTCTAGATATGCTAGGGCAATGATACAAAGCTGGTTGGAGTAACCATCCAATAATCAATTTAACTTAAGGTCTATTCCACAAGATGGAACCCATATTCAACACTACTGAGGTTACCAAGAACATAAGACTAGACAGCCATAGGGACCTAGGATACGACAACACAATTTTGGTTTTAAAGATGTATGACAATGAAATGACTCCTAATTATATTCTATTATACTCAGTGATCAGTATCTTGTTTACTAAGCAGAGTAACTTCCCCCTACAGCAAATGGGAATAAAAACTGAGATCCATAGCCAAATAATATGCAGAGAGAGTGAGAAATCTTGGAATGCTCCTCACTAAATGGAATCCCACCATGAAATTCGTCTCCTCAGAACTCAGAGAAATCTGTGGAAAAGCAAGCAGAAGGAGTCTCCTCAGAGGCCTTCAAGAGTCTGACATACTCAGAGGCAGATGCTCACAACTAACCATTGAATTGATCATGGGGTTCTCAATGGAGGAGTTAGAGTGAGGACTGAAGGAGCTGAAAGGGTTTGTGGCACCATGAGGAGAGCAACAATACCAACCAACCACATCTCCCAGGGTCCAAACCACCAGCCTGGGAGCACTTAGGGAAGGATCCAGGGCTTCAGCTGAATAGTAAGAGTGGAGGGCCCTGCTGGGCATAGGTGGAAGATGAGATCCTTGACCTCATGAAGTCTGGACGCCCCAGGGGGTGGAAATTTCGAGGGTGGGAAAGTGGGAGTGGGGGGGGGTAGGTAGGGGTTACATCCACAGAGAAGAAGGAAGAGGGGTAAGGGGATAGGGGGTTCCCGGGTGGGTGGGGGATGGGGTAAGGGGACAACATATGAAATGTAAATAAAATATCCAATAAAAAACAGAAAAAAATATAGCTTGCTATCATTATTCATCTGTTTTTGATTGTTGACCACAGATGCAATGTAAGCCTTCACCTCACCCTCATGCCTTCCTTGTCTCATTCTGATGTATTGTATTCCTCAATCATAAATAAAATGAAACTTTCATTCTTAAAAAAAAAAAGAGTTTAAGAACCAGAAACGACAGAGGATATCAAAAACACAAGGCATTATAAATCAACATAAGCAAAGCTCATATGAGCTCTCAGAAACTGAAGCTGCATTGTAATGGCCTACACAGGTCTGCACTAGATCCTCTGCATATATATTATGGCTTCCAGTTTAGTGTTTAAGGAATCCATGAGGGTCGAAATGAGTGGCCCTTTCATTCTTACATCATCTACTGGGAACTTTTTCTTCTGTTGATCCGTATTGCCCAACTTTAATTTGATAATTTTCTTTTACGTCATCATATTCTATGTTATATTTTTAAAAATAAAGGAAGGAAGGATGGAAGAAACAATGGAAGGAAAGAAGGAAGGAACAAGGAAGGAAGGAAGGAAGGAAGGAAGAAAGGAAGGAAGGAAAGAAGGAAGGAAGGAAGGAGTAAATGAGTGAGTGAAAAAGCAAGTCACTAGGGTAAAGATTAACAAATGAACTGTCATACCTGCTGAAAGAAAGGAAGTCCATTTTCTTCAATAGACTGACACCAAGTATATCAACAGCTCCACAGAACTGTTCATTCCTTGGTTTTGGAGGCTTTCTTGTTGCTCTTATATTGAGTTTTTATTTGCTTTGTGTGAGAAAGTACTTAAAGGTTTGGTGGGTAGAGAGTCAGCAAGGTTCTGGAGGAACTTGAGGGAAGAGAGGGTCTTGAGGGAAAGGAAGAACAAATATTTTTGAATTTGAAAGTTTGTAAAATGAAAAATATAATAAAAATGGATCCTAGCCCACAACTTTGATAGAAACTCATGTTCTACTGAAAGTTAGCTGGTATCTAGAACTCTAGATAAGACACTGTACATATATATCCAACATATTCTCAAAGCCCATCCCTTCAACAGCAGCCTGTTTTCTACTCTACATGTCTAGCCCCACAACACTAACAGAATCTCACTGCTTGACCATGGACTACTCTGGCACCTGAAACCTCATACTTACACCCAAAATACCAGAAATCATAAGCCTTACCATCAGGGGCCACTAGAACATTAGAGGCAACCTGAGCTTTCAGAGCCTGAGAATTCTAAAATAACCTCTATTACCCAAAACACCAGAGGTCAAACAAGCTTTCAAAATCCCAAAAAGAGATCCTGTATTGTATCTGAAAACTCACTGGTCATCAGAGCCATGGTCTGCTCTGACCAGAAGACTAGAATGAAAACAGAAACCAAGGGGAAAACATCCTTCCAACTAATATAACTTCAGAAATTGGCACATAGACTTATAATTACCTCAAACCCAGATGCCTACAGGACAGCATAAGAACATAATCAACCATATCCTGGGGAGTATAGTACCACCAGAGCCCAGCTGTCCTACTATAGCAATCACTGGGCATCCCAAAACATCTGAAGCACAAGAAAATTATCATAAAACAAATTTTATGAAGAAGATAGAGGCCATTAAAGAGGGGATAAATATATCCCTGTTTAAAATCTCATGAAAATCTCAGTCTTTATGTCCCAGGTGAGGGGATATGCAGGGGAGTCATTACCTGCTAAGAGGAGAAGGAGGGGGGGATAGGTGAAGGATTGTGGGAAGGGGTGGCCAGTAGGGGTCAGTGAGCTGATGAAAAGTGAATAAGTAAGAAAAGAAAGGAAAGGAAAGGAAAGGAAAGGAAAGGAAAGGAAAGGAAAGGAAAGGAAAGGAAAGGAAAGGAAAGGAAAGGAAAGGAAAGGGACAAGAAAAAAAAAGATCCTTAGAATTTATAAAAATCCAACTTACTTCCTGCTCTTTTTATTGTCTTTCCTTCTCGTGTACCTGGCAGGGAAACCTGTAGGAATCGTAGGGTTACAACAAGAATATGTGAGACCAGGGTATTTTGCTCTCCTTTTCATTTCAGCATCTTCTAAAACTGAAGGACATGATCTCCAGCAACAAATACTCAATATCAAACTTCTGATGATCATTTTAGCAGAAAGAATACTTGCATTTCCTCAAAAGAAAGTACATAATTCTGCTTGTATGCCTTCAGATGGTGTTTTATGACAACTAGTATAGAAAGAAAAATGTATACTATGAGCTTGGCATATTTTGAATGAGGCTTGGAGGAGGTCTGGATCATACTGGGGGTTGAATTTATAGTGTTGCATACATATCAAAAGCAAACACTCTATGACTTATCTAGATCTGTAGATGTCTTTTCCTGTATGTTTGGAGACACAGTCAAAAATGGCATGCTATTCAAAAACTCAGTCTACACCGAGACCAGCCTTGAAATTGTTATTACTGTGCATTATATAGCTAAACACCTGAAAGGACAAGTTCAGAAAAATTGAGATGATTTTGAAATACTATAAAAAAGAATAATGTACTGATGGAAAATAGGGCTGGATGTTCAAAATTATGAGAAATATATAATGTCTATTTTACCAATATGTTTTCTAAATACTTTGCATTTGTTAGTGACACTGCTTCAGGTAACAACATATACTTATAAGATAACATACACATGCATTAGAAATTGTTACTCTTACTTTACAGAGTGCTGGGCGGTATCATGGAAATATTTCAGAAAGAACTTGAGAAAAATGATATCTTCTTAACTCACTAACAAAGAGTCTACTTATTTGTGACTACTATTGTTACATATTCTCAGAGGATTGTACTCCATGCAGTGGTAGTAGCTCTTAGGAAGCTAAAATATTGAGGAACAAAAATATCAGGCAGTGGTAGGTAATAATATATCTGATATTTACTTATATTTTATCACAGCACGTACACCTCAAACAAAATGGAACTTTTAATCTAATGATGGTTATTTAATTTATTGTCTTTTTATCTTTTATGTGTGTATATTTGAAACCTGAACTTTTATTCATTAACACCTTTCTGTCAAACTCAAAAAAAAGTAAAAGAAAAAAAACGTTCAAACTAGTAAACCTATTTCCTGACATTCTTTCTAGTTTCAAGTATTTTCCATAGCATGGGGGAGTTAGGAAGTATATCCGTGAGTAATTGAACATTGAACTTTGTAATGTCTTAGCTCAGTTTTAAAAGTTTCAAAAAGAAAAGCTATTGACTTATTTATATTCTGATAGCATGTACTTAGACTGATTCATTTCTTGATGTAAAGTAACTTGAAAAGTAATGCGTCACTTGTGGAAACCTGAAGTCAAGTATTAAGTACTCTTTAAATCCAGATAAGGTGGTCCAGAAGTACTTATGCTTATTTAATCATTACTGTTACTATATTACATGATTATCTAGATTAAATCACTTCACATCTCATTACGTTTGCTTATCTATAAAAGGTAATATTACTAGTTCTGTAGCTCTGATATACTGTCGATTGAAAAATTATCATGCTAGAGCTAATTAGTTTTCATTGTGTTTACCATGAGCCAGAAGAGTATTATTAACATGATGACTTTCCAGAAGGACATGATACAGAAATAACAGTGAAAACTAGAATCTAAGAGGTAGAAAAACATCCCTTCTTACCTGACAGAGGAAGATAATGAGAAAAGTGACTGTGGAACATGCATTCTGAGTCAGCGAGTAAGATTTAATTTGGTACTGCAATGAACATTAAGACTGTTGTCCGACAGGGGGACCGGAGCCATTACAAGGTCCCCTTCAAGTACTGGAGGTCAGGCTTCTATCCCCTCCTTAACAAGATTAGAATAGGCACAGCCCTTCTATACTTAGAGAAGGGAGGAGATGTCAGGGGCAGCCCTGCTTATACACTGAAGGCCTAAAATCAGCCCTAGGCCTAAAATCAGCAATAGGCCTGTCATACACGTATACTAACACCAAGTCTTGGGTCTCAGTGGAAAAACATTGTAACAGATGGCTATAAGCTAATGTAAACGGGCAGCTTTTGTGGAAATTTACAAGCCTGAGTAGTCACAGAACTTGTAAATAGGTAGCCTTGGCAGACAATACCAACTTAGAAAAAGACAAGCGAGTCATAGGCAGAGTCATAGTGACTTGTCCCCTGAATCTTCACCCAGCTGATAGCCGGTTCTGAAAGATATCTGTATTCCCCCTGAACACCCACACTCCAGTGTCATTCCCTTCCCCGCATCCTGCCTTTCTGTGTTTATAACCCCTTTGTGAATGAATTACGATTTGAGAAAAAATAAATTATTAAAAAAAAAAAGAAAGAAAAGAAAAAGAAAAAAAAAAGACTGTTGTTGTCATTGAAGTTATCCTACCAGCTCTGATTAGATTTTCAAATTTTGATCCTTCATAACACACACATACACAGACACAGACACACACACACACACACACACATATATATATATGTTTAACCCTTGAAGCATATGAGTAGTCATTTTTCTTTATAATATGTTCATCTGTGTCTATTGAATTTTACAAGAGATTAGCTGAATTGTGGGATTTTTATAGATGGTAAAACAAATAAACAAAATTCATGATTCATGAAACTAATAGCTACTTTAATAAATACTTATAGAAACAAATATCTAAGCATAAAATATATGTAAATGTATCAGATGGTAAAACACTTAGATGCTGTGAACGACACAGTGAAACATGTCTCTAAATATATGGAGTAGGAAATAATTTAAGTGGAGTAATCATAAATAATTTTCTATACTGAAAAATTTGGACTTAAGTAGTATTATATAGTAGTAATTACAGAACTAGAAACAACCAGAAAAGACACATAGAAAACCTGAATAGAAATTAATTGACCAAATTTTAGCTGAAAGCAAAAGAAAAAGAAATGAGCTATGTGAGGTATACTTAACCATATATGGATGCATATTAAAAGATTCTATTTACTGTATACCAGAAGTAATTTAAAAAATAGTACATGAGTGTATAATACTTCTCATTTTTTAATTAAAATGATCCTTCAGCTTTGTAAAATCTACTTTGAAAGAATCAATGCTTCAAGCTTCAGACTTAAGAGTGTTTTAATAAACATTAAAAACTGGGAAGCTCTATGTGGTAACATGGAAGAAAATTTATGAAGTTCATAGTTCTTTTATGGAACTATAAACTTAGAAATAAAAATATGAGAATGTAAACAAAATTTTCAACAAATGTTAGTGTCCTGTATAGGCATACATTTTTCTCAACCTACTTTAATAAGGATACAACCTCCTCTTAAGCCTACCACCCACCAGAAGTAGTTAAAGAGAAAGGATATTAGAATACTGGGGTAGTGGGCCTGTTTAGAAATAGTTCTTTGGGGTAAATCCAATCTCTGATGTTCTCAGTCCAGTCTGATAGGAAACACCAAACATGAATCACCACATGCAGACCAGTTTATTCAGCAGACACCACACATGAGTTAAGAAGGGAAGTTCAATCCAGAAGAAATCTCAAGGCTTGCTCAATGCTCTGAGTCTGCAGAAGCAGCAAGAAGCCACAGGGACCACACAAGAAGTTCTTTGGTAAGTTTCTTTCTATCGTGTCACCACAAGAGAAGCTCAACAATACAATGTAATGTCAACCAATACATGTGTGCAGTCAGTATAGCAAGGCAAAGCTAAATAAATGCTGAAGCTCCCTCTGTCTGTAGGCTCCTATTTATATTTCTTCTAAACATCATGGATTCTTTCATGTGTCTGCTACAGCAAAACATCCTTTCACCTGTGTCTGCTTCAGCAAAACATTCTTCACATGTCTGCTTTAGCAAAACATCCTTTCACATGTGTGCCCCAGCAAAGTATTATTTGACCTAACAGACTTCTCAAAGAAACCAGAAGGTCCCACTGCAGACCTAAGCATGGCAAAATAAAAACTTTATACCTAAAAGATATTTACTTACAGATGTTTTTGGGGTATCTAATATTTTTATTAACAGTTTTGGTGGTTTAAATAAGAATGGACCCCAGAAGAACACAGATTTTTATGCTTAGTTGGTAGAAATTACCACAACCTGACAGGGATTAGAAACTTTGGCCTTCTTGAAGAACGTGTGTCATTGGGTGTGTACTTTGTTGTTTCAAAGTTTAGATCCAATGGTTATTTATCTTCTGGCTGTTTGCCAATCAAGATGCAGAACTCTCAGCTACCTATCTAGAAACATGACTGTATTGCTACACTTCATACTATCAAGATCATAGAATACATCTTTAAAACTGTAAGCCAGCTTTAATTAAATGTTTCATTTATAAGAGTTCACATAGTCATGAGTCTCTTCATAGTAATAGAACATTAAGTAAGACATTGTTAAAATGGCTTTTTCTGTCCTTGATTTTTAAATATATTCTTTATCAATTTCATATCTATTTTAATTATAGTCACACACGTGACCATTTCCCACGCCCGTCTTTTCTTGCTAAAACCCATCTTCCCAAAAAGTATCATTTCTACTTCATATTTTTATTTTTTGTGACACACGCTGAGTTTAATTAAGATTATCTGCATGACTATATATTGGAGTTTTGTACAGGCAATTTACCAGCAATTAGAATTCTAAGAAAGTAATGGCTGTTTGATATTTACACACGTTAAATTTTACTTTCAACTATTCTCTGAATCCTCTTAACTGCCAACTCTTCTGAATAATTCCCCTTTTTTATTTGGAAGAAGGTAGATCTATTTATGTCCCTAAATCCCTAAGCAGTAAAGGTGAACCCCACATGAGGGAAAGAAGAGACTGTGAGTTAGATAAATTCCATTATAGAGAGTCAGATAGGGTGGGAATTCATGAAAAGATAATAAATATAGTTAACATCCATATTTCACTATTTGATCCAAGCCAGAAGTCTGGATACCATTCATTCCTGCCAGTAGACACTTTTGTCTGTGACTGGTTGGACAAATCCATTGCCATGGCAGAATATATTTACTTAAAACTTGTATACCAACCACAATCTCAGTTCTTTTTTTTTTTTTTTTTCGTTTTTTGCAAAGTGACAGAACTAAATGAGGGGAGGAACAGTCTCAAAGACCTTAAAGTCCCAGTTGTCAAGGAGAGCCTTGTCTTCTCCTTCCTGAGTCCAATCTCTTCCTTGTAGAGAGTCTATTTTTTCTGCCATTCTATGTTAGTGTATTTCTTTAACCTAATGGAATCCCCTTCTTTAGTCTCTGGAAAAAAAATCAAAGAAAGAAAATTATTTCCTTTGCCCAACAATGATTAAATGCTCCTCAGTGAACAAGAAATAGCAATTCCAGAACTCTTCCCCCATTCTTCTTGTAACTCTATTCTTTCAGTTACCTTTTTTCACAATGTTCTCTAAGCCTTTGAGGAGATAATTTAGATATCTCATTTATTACTGAACATTCATCAGTTGTTTAAGTTCAGTCAGAAGCACTTTCAGAGTAGAAAGTGTAAAACCAGAATGATTATCTAGAAATGACAGTGTTTAGAAGAGTTAACTCCGAAAGTGATTGCAGTAGTACTTGGCACTCTGAAAGTAAGCAAAGCGACTTTGGTAATGAAGAAGCCTGGGAAAAATAATTTCCTAAATATTGAGATAGAGTAGCTTCATGGACATGAACACACACAGGATGATGATGGCAGGGACTGAGTTGGAGAAGAAATAGGAACCAATATTTGAATCTTAATTAAATGATAGACTTATACATGATTGGTTTTTGAGAAAAGACAAACACCATTTGATAGACCATTAGAATACAATACTCTCTAACTTTAAGATATAGAAATTTGAATAAGATATGTAGCTTTTTAATATTCTTCAAGAAACTCTAAGGAACAAATAATGCTACTTGGACCTAATAGAGTGGTAGATGTAATTATAATAATAGAAATACCTAACACTTGGTTTTCTTTGATGTACAAGTACAATAGTATCTAACAACAATGTTTAAGTATTTCATCACAAAAGTGATAATAACAGTTATTATTCATACTTTAAATAAAAGTACACTGAAGAAAAGTTGTTGATGCTAAGTAAGTATGTTCTTTTTAAAACTACACAATATATAGGCTCAACTCAGTCTTGAATCTGAACTTATTTGACATTTAAGTACGTGTAAAAACTATGAATTGCAATTCTTTATTGCTTCTCTGCCCATGACTTAATTACAACTACCATTGAAACCTACTGACAATAATATTTTAGTGGTATATAGGTCCACACTCTAGGATTCTTACATGTTATTCATTATATATTAATTTTTGTGCAACAAATTAAAAAATCTCCTGAAAGTTTTAAAATTGGAAGTTTGCAGGAAGGTAAAAAGTCATTCTGGTGTCTTTTCTAGTGGACTAGTTATAAAACATTTCATATAGTTGGACAGTTACTCCATGTCAACCATAAATTCATTGTCTCTATAGTGGAGAAAGAACTTTAGGCTACCCACTGGCAATCCTTTGACCTGGAAAGTTATGCAATCTTGAAGGCAGTGGGGAAGAACAGTGTGAGCATGATGACCGTCTCCGAAGAGGGCTCAGAAGTACTAGAGGAAGAGGAAACTGGTGTGATTGGGTAAAGAATGGTGTACAGCAAGGTTTCTCACTGCGAGCCCAGCAGTCGTTCTACAATAAAAATATCTCCAGTATAAGAAATTGTTCTGTGTTCTGTGAAATGTCCACTTATATCTATCAAATATATCCTCTGGTGGAACTGGCTTAATTACCAGATTCTCTTGCAGTAATCAAAATGCTCCTTAGCACTACCACATGACCACATGTCCTGAGAGAGTGATCACCCTTGACACAGACATTGACACGGAGATGTGTTTGTGCCCATATATATATATTATACTGAAGCAGCAACAAACCCCAGAAACTTTTAATAACAATGGACTATGCCACTACATTTATATAGACGTAGAATCAAGTTTTACTTAATGACTCCTTATAAAGTTGGTTATGATATTTCAGTTAAAATAACTCTGTTTATTACAAAGACTTCAGAATCCCTTGTGAAAATTTTAAATTAATTAAAATTATGCCCCATTTCCCAAATTTTTTCTGAAATCACTTGCTGTAAGTGCTCAAAATCAATATGTGATACCATTGATAAATAATTCTAAATATCTATAAACATCAGTATTGTTTCTGTCCTAGAAAAATGACATGTTTTTCTCATGTTTAGCAAGAGCAAACGACTCTGTACATTATTTCAAGCAGGACTACCTGAACTATTAATTTTAAGTGAATTTAAAACTATAAATATGAATGAGGATCTATTTCAACATTTCTGTATCCCTTAGTGTACTGATACTAAAAGCTAATATGAAATGGTCCAAACAGATTTGGTCAAGCTTACAAATTGGTCAAGGTTACAAATATTTGAAAAAAAGTACCATATACATCTCATTTTCTCAGTGAACAGCTTATAAATTGGACATTCACAGAGGCACAAGATCATTAAATATCCTTTCAGAAGTCAATTTTATGCTTCCTAAATTAGATCTAGAGCCAGTTTATTCTAAGACTACGGCTGGGAATAATATACAGATCTTGTGAAATCACTTTTACCTCATTTTCAGCTAAACCACATTCAATTCAATAACAACCTCTGAAAACAAAAAAGAATCAATAAAACTAAGTTGCAGGAAACTTCTGTGTAGATATTACTATTAAGCTTCAGAAGGTTTTATACTGATAAGTTACTAGCTATAACTTTGCCACTGAAGCATTTCACACAAAAATCAATCAGTTGAATTGTATGTTTGTGTGGCCTAAATTTAGTATCATCCCTTCTAATTTCAATTAGTATTTCTTTTAAGTTTACATGCGGCTTTACATGTTGCTCCTGTGGTAGTGATAGGACAATACTTGGTGGCTATAAGCTGTGCTGGGTATAGAAGATTGAACTGTCAGCTACAGTTGCAACAGGGTGATCATTTTGATTTGCACTTTGTCTTCTAATAAGGAAGGTTGCTGGATTGAGCCTCAGTTCACAGAATAAATATGAATAAGTATGAACAGATTTTCTTGTTCATACTCATCACTGTTTTGAAGTTCTGCTTTTTTGATGCACATTAGTAAAAATCTTTTTGTTCCTAATAGTTTATTTTGCCAGAAATCTCTAATGGTTTTTAAACAGTCCTCCTTTAACTCCTGAAATATGTACTCTGACAAAGTACCAGTTTTGATTGTAATTATAGGTGCATGGGTCACATGGACACACTATGTTAAATTCATTCCAAGGAGTTTTCTTGAGCCCTGACAACAAACTATGCAACATAACCAATAGTATTTTTAAGGTTTAATAACTATACAATGTTCTCAATTATAAGCTTTTATTCAACTATTTAAAACAGTTGGATTTGAAGAGAAATAAAACACAGACTGTCTTTGTAGTTCCAGGGAAATATTAGTGATCCCCCAAAACACACAGGAGCCAAACAGATGCAACTTACAGCAGGGTCTTTATTCTATTGGAGCTAGCTCATACCCCTGGCCCAATGCACCACCCTCAGGCAGGAAGGTTTTGGTAGTGGTAGAGAGTCCTAGATATCTATCAGGGGAAGTCGTTATAGTAAGCTGAAAGTGGGGGTGAGGTAAATGTGCAAGCATCTAATTAGAAAACTACTGTGGCCTTTAACATACTTGGCTGGTGATGGGAGTCATACCATAAACTTAATTTCTGCTCCCCTCTGTATTGGTGATCAATAGGCAGGAGGTTGAATTGTAACCTGGGGGTTGCAGGTTTCTTGGGGAAATAACCTGGAGATGCTGGTCTTGTTGGGGATTAGACTAGAGACCGGAGCTAGGTTCAGGTTTTGTTAGGGGCCACTTAGAAACTAATGATAGATACCAGCCTATTAGTTTACCTGAATTCAAACTTAGGTAAAGTTCTCTAAAATGGAGTCTAAACTTAAAAGATTTGGCCTCTCATCCTCACAAGTAAAATGTATCATATCTCTGATAACAACCCCAAACAACCACGTCTAGTAAAATAGTCCTAATACTTAAAGTGTTCTGTGGTATACGTCACTGACTAGATCCTCAGAGGAGAAAGCTATTAAGTTGAGCAACAGAGTCCAGTTCTATTACAGTTAAGGGATTGGAAATAGTCTTGGTTTTTTCACCTCTAAATATGCTTAAATTTAAGTACATATCTGTGTTTTATCTTCACTATTATCTTTTAAATAAAAGGATTGGAGAAATTTCATTCTGAGTGCACCTGCGTAAAAGAAGAGATTAATCAGAGAACTGTGCATGCAGACTGGAACCCAGTAAAAGCAAACTCTGGATCTGAACTGAAAAAGGTGTGAATGCTAAGGGAGCACAAGGACAATTGGTGTTGATCGATGGAACTCTGATTCATAAGAGGAAAAGGAACCTGTAACATACAAGGAACAGATACAAAACATATGTATACACATTTGTTACATACACACTGCTGCCCACAGATAACATATAACAGTCATGACAGTCTTAGGAAGTGAATTCAGAATTGACAATATGCATTATAATGGATTTACATCTTAATCTAATGATGTTATTACCTGTATTCGAGTCACTAAATTCATGACTATGAACACTGTATACCTGTGCCTGGAACATATTGTCTAGGACCTGAAAAGTCCCCACTTAAATAAATGTTTATACCTTGGCTCAAATTTCTAATGTCCTGAATGGTGCCATTTACTTGACATCATGTTTGTTTTTTAATTAATGGTTTGTACATTACCACAACTCTTTATTATATACAGTTTTAGTTTCTCCTTTGATTTCCTCTACTAGGTCTGGTGAGGACTTGATAGTAAGTCCTAACACAGTGAATATTTCATCTGTAATTGGAAGCTTCGGGTTTCAGGTTAAATAAGTGTGTTATCTTAGTGTTAGAGCTAAAAAGAAAAAAAAAGATTCCATTTTTAAAGCAAACTGCTGCCTATTAGACCTAATATACTCCTGGGTAATGAGGACAACAGAATGAAAAATGGCCAGAAAGTGAAGTGCTTTCGCCATCTTGTTTATTTCTCTGTTAATTAAAGCCACTCCCACAGTTTTAAGAAAACTGCAAGAAACATTATAAACCCAACAGATAAAGGATAGATCAAAGAAACTATTGACCTGTAAACATCGGAAGAATGTTTACAAATGATGCTCTATTAATCTCTCAAAGAGAAGACATTATAAATTATGAATACTGAGAAAAATGATAAATCTCTATATCATAGCAAACAACTTTCTAGCCTTTAAGAAGCCCCAATTAAATTGTACGTGTAACAGCTGCAAAACCTCCATGTTGTCTGCAATGCTGAATCTAAAGAATCGTGTTGATTGCTTTTATGCCTCCCTCTCTCCACACCTTCAGACTTTCATTTTGTCCTCTTCTCAACTCTCTCCGTGTCTACATCTTAATAGGTCCCACAAAAATATTTGCTCATTTTAGTGTTGTTCTGCCTAAGGCAGTAAATGAAGATTCCAGCTGAGCTAAACAGGATACTTCTGCTTTGCTAAAGCATTTTATGTTTTTGCTTTGTTTGCAGTATTTTCCCATTATAGTACTCTTCAAAATTCTCTCACCTTTACAGCCTACCTATATTTGCCCCACAGTGCTCATAGGTATTCTTTAAAAAAAAAAAAAGTGAACTCTGCATTCTTCTTTACAGATGTTGATTTGGATTCCATCTTCTGAGCCAGGAGCCTTCCAGATATAAGAACTCCTGTGATGGATGATGACCTCCTCTAATATTTATAGTACAGCAATGAAACCACCGGTTAGGGGTAGTGATCTGTGAAAAAAAGTTGCTAGGCTTGCTAACATACTGTTCTATAATTTAATTATGTCTTTGACAGTGGAGTATATCTGCATGTTAGAAGATTTTAAATAAAACAACTAATATGCACAGATGTTGCACAAACCGTTTAATTAACTAATGCATATATGTTGTAACATGCTGCAGGATTTTGTTAGTTTGTTGTTTGTTGTTGTTGCTGCTGCTGTTTCAATTATTGTCCATTACATAAGATGGAAGCACTGTGTTGGTGTCATGTCAGAAATGTCTGTCTCAAAATACATAAGCCACTCTTTCAGGATAATCATTAATGAAAATTCTATGGATATATCTTTTTCTTTTTTTGTATCTAAAAATAAGACTAAAACTTGCAGGAAGCTTTTAGCTTTTAGGATGGATTGAATAGAAATTTGAAGTTTTCAATTCTGTACATACACAAGCAAAATAAAAGTAAATACACTTAAACTCATCTCTTATTCTGTCATAGAACTTAAGTCATATAAACAAACAACTATCCTTTGAACTTAGATACAGAAAGGACCAAACAGAACTGGATCACACTTATGCAGAAGTGTAAGTCTGGAAAATCTGCCTTGAACCAAGATGAAAGGAGACAATCTGAACTCCAATTGAAAATCTTCCAAAGGTTCACAGTATACATCTGTAAAAGTTGAAAGCAACTGAGAGAGCACCTTAGAAGTTATTTTATACATTCATACCATTGCTCGCTCAGCTCTACTAGCTACTCACTGTGTAGACCAGAGAAAAATATGTTGGTATTTCCAACATATAAACATAATTAAAATATTACATATTATATTTTTAAAGGATTTATTTTTATTTATATGAGTACACTGTAGCTGTCTTCAGACACACCAGAAGAGGGCATTGGATTCTGTTACAAATGGTTGTGAGCCACCATGTGGTTGCTGAGAATTGAACTCAGGACCTCTGAAAGAACAATCAATGCTCTTAACTGCTGAGCCATTCAGAAGGTCAGGAAATTGAATAGAGGCATGTAGCAGTACGGAGGGGAAAATGGGGAAAGCCAACAGATAGTCCCAGATGCCAGAGAAGCAGTAGGTTCCCAGGACTCAAAGGAGATGACATTAGCCAAAACACCCAGCACAGGAGAAATAGAACCTGAAGAGACAATATCCAATGGATAGGCACAGCTCCACATTGAGGGATGGGACAACCAACTCATCTCAAAAATGTTAACCCAGAATAGTTCCTATCTAAAGAAAATACAGGGACTGAGTAGAGCCATCCAGAGACTGATCTACCTAGGGATACATCCCTGAAGACAACAAACCCAGACACTATGGCTGATACTGAGAAGTGCTTTTTTGACAGGAGCCTGGTATAGCTGTCCCCTGAGAGGCTCTGCCAGAGTCTGACCAGTACAGATGTGGATGCTGGTAGCCAGCCATCAGACTAATTATAGTGACTCCAAGGAAAGAGATAGTGGAATGACTGAAGAAGCTAAAGGAGATTGAAATCCCATAGGAAGAACAACAATATCAACTAACCAGACATAGACATAGAGCAGCATCAAACAGCAGTACTACCCTCTCATAGACTCAAATTTATCTGACTATCATATTCTTCAGTCTCCTCATCCAGTGCATTGCCATATTCTTTTATCAAACTAAATGGTTGAAAGACAGTTATGCTATAAATTCAGAACTTCCTGGGAAATGAGTGAACTTGAACAATATATATCAATGTTTATCTGAACTTAAAAATCTCAACAAAGAATAAAAATAAATAAGAAGAATGTGGTCACCATTACTTCACTAGATGTCAGTTAAAGCAAAGAAAATGTATATAAAATTATTTTATGAATTCTGTTTATTCTACATAAGGTGTACACATTTGAAGATGCAAGACTATCACCAAAAAAATTAAAAGCAGATGGTGTTTATTCTACTCAATCTAAGTTACTGTAGTCAAAATGATTCTTTGCAACTCCACACATGTGGGTGGCGTGTTCTCGCCCGCGAGATAACACAGACACCAAAGTTCTTCAGCAGATCTTTATTATGATGTTATAGAGAAAAGACCCGCTGGGAAAAAGCCGGCTGTTGGGAGCCGGCTAGCGGAGAAGGCCCCGAGCCCCGGGAAGGCCCTGGTTAAATAAACCCTGGAGTGATGTGTACATATCTGGTTGGTTAAATGTCCATAAACCCTATATGCCCTGGGAAGGGCTTGTGACTTCGCGCGCTTTCCCCTTACACAAAGACAGTAAATTACAGAACTTGTGAGAGCATCGCTTCCCAGAGATGTCTCTGCTTTCTACGGCTCTCTACATCTCCCCCTTTTTGTTTTAAATGAGAATCACAAGCACTGGCCATTTCCCGTGTCTTAGGCTAGTTGACGTTCTCCCATAGCCAGCATCAAAGAATGGTGAGCTCCCTGTCTTAGGCTACGAGGGTTGCGCACCCACACCTGGCATTCATTGAATGTGCGCCCCAGGTTGTGGCCACTCGTAATGCCCGTCATGGGGTAAACTCACACGACATGGTGTACCTCTGGCATATGGCATCAACCTATTCCCGTCATTGGGATCAATGGCAGCTGGCCTGGAGACAAAAATATAGAGCTGTCCTTGGTCTGTCTGGCACGGTACCAATCAAAACTCAAACTCTAGCCCGATCAAGCAAATTCCATTATGGGGGAATAAGCGATCAAGGACTAATAGTTTGATACAGTCTCTCCCACCTTACCAGGTGCAATGGAAACGAGTCCTCTGGGTGCAAAGGCTAGGGGAAACCGAGAGAGATGCAAACACCCATCCCTGTGCAATGGAGTCACCTCCTAGGGGTGCAAGGGCTGTTTGTCTCAATATTCAGGTACCAGAGCTACACAGACAAGGACCAGTCAGACTAAAACTCCTCGCTGACCCAATGCAATGGGCTGAACCCTTGGGGTGCAGTAGCTGAGGATCTATTTGTTGGCTATTTCTTTAGCATAGATAACCAGATTTCGGGAGATGAACCTTGTTCTAAGGCTGCAAGTGCTTGGGTAATCACGACTTTGTCACGTTTCTGTTGAGCTCTGAGCTTGCAAACCAACCAGAGTATGAACACTAATCCACAACACAGGGTTGTACCAAACATGCCTACTCCCACCCACTCTTCAAAGAAAGAGAAGGCTGAAGAGATCCAGGTGGAGAGTCCTTCAGTCAGCGAAACGTCCATACGCGTTGAGTTGATGGCTGCCACCGCTGCTCGCAACTTCTCAAGAAGTTCATCAAATCCTTCTGACCATTCTCCTGCTAGGTAACGAGACAATTGTCTAGACAAATTAGCTGCTCGAGTAAAGTTTTCATATTGAACACTAGTAATACAGATTGCTCCTAGACTTCTCTCACATCCCAGTTGTGCCAATTGAAAAAGGATATTTATTCTTTCTTCTACCAAGTCTAGGCGCTGATTAACAATCATCAATCCGCCTTTCAATTCAGCATTAGTAGAAGTATGGAGGTTGGCTGCCTCTGTCACTGTAGCGGACAGCTGATTTAAGGCTGCTGCTGTTTGGACTTTGGTTGACATAGCAATCCCAGCAGCTGTAGCTGCAATGGCAGTGACTGATATCGCTGTTACTATGGCTGCAGTTATGCCAAAGTCTCTTTTTTGCCTGAATAATGATAGAGTAGAGGGTGTTTCAACAGGAACAGGAACCCATCGTGGCACTCTGGCAACCAAGGCACGTTTAGCTTGTCTAACAGCCCAACACTGAGACATCATGCATGAATCATTAGTGCATTTTTCAAATGAGGAGTTTGAGAGAATAAACAAGAAAGGTGGAAAAACACACACTGGTGTAGGTGAAAATACTGTTTGATTTACAATGATCCTGTTAACTCCAGTAATTAACTGAATAGGATTTGTCAACTGAGGGACCGGATCTGAACTCTGTTTCACCATAGTTCCATTAATAACTCCTGTAAAGGATGTTCTTCCTGTCACTCTACCCTGGAGAAAGGCTAGTGAATTGAGGTCGGTACAACTGCCATTAACTCCACAGAGTAGCCACTTGTGAAAAGGATTCATACTAGCGCTCTGTAGAAAAGGACCCTTTCTCATTACTGCGCCAGCTCCAGGATCTCCCAACATATTGGGTGAAAAGGAAAAGGTTTCATTGGTATCTGCCCATCGTGTTACTCTGGATTGACAATCAGACCAAGGCAGAACAGCTCCCTCATCTTCTATACTACAAAAAGGAGAGACCTTAGGTTGACGAGGACACTCTCCATCAATAAGTTTGGGTGATAAAATGTTCCATCTATCCAAATGGCTGGTTGTAAAAAGGACTGTGAGAACTCTTTGACATAACTATTGTCCTTTTCATTATCATTCTTTTTTGTTGTTAGTTTAACCCAGTCTCTCTTTTCATAAAACCACCCCAAGGTTCTCTTCGAGAGAGTTATACAGTTTCCTGTCTCAGTAATCTGAAAACAGAGAGAACCCCGTTCAGGCAAGGAACGATTTTCTCCCAGGGGGCCTGCGTTTTATCATAGGGAAGATAAGGTAGCCCCATGGTTTTATTAGTTGTAAGATATCTTGGAAACACCATGGCATCATGTCTAACAGGTATAGGTTTAGGAAAAGCAGATAATATAGCCCATCGTTGTTCTCCCCATATACTAGGAACCCAATTCTGGAGGGTCCAGATTAGGACTGGAAGCATCTGTAGATGAATTCTTCGGGGTGTCATCTTCAGTTGTCACGAGCCTTCGTGTCAGTCGCTCTGGTAGCCAGAATGGATTGTCTTCCTCCTGTGGAAAAACACAGACAGCTCCCCTGGATCTTATTAATATAGGATCCGGGCCATTCCATTGTCCGGTCAAGACGTCCTTCCACTTGACCATCTCCTTTGGCCTATCAGGCTCTAAACAATGACGGTCAGCAGCCGAATGGCCCTGACTATCCAAATTCAAAAAATTGAGGGTAAAGAGTGCTATAGAAATGGTGACTCGTGGCACTGGGGGTAGAGCCTCCTCGACTCCCCCTTTTTGTTTTAAAAAATAAGATTTAAGAGTACGATGGGCCCGTTCTATAATGCCTTGTCCTTGAGGATTGTACGGTAGACCTGTCAGGTGGGTCACCTCCATTTGGCGACAAAATTGTCCAAACTTCTGAGAAGTATATGTTGGTCCATTATCGGTTTTGAGAATTTTAGGCTTTCCCCAGGCACTCCAGGCCTCAAGGCAATGTTGGATAACATGTGCTGTCTTTTCTCCCGATAACGGGGAGGCAAAAATGATTCCAGAACAGGTGTCAATAGAAACATGTAAATATTGAAGTCTCCCAAAGGATGGGACATGAGTAACATCCATTTGTCAAATCTTTAATGGTCGAATTCCTCGTGGATTAATTCCCACATGAGGCACTGGTAAAAATTGACAGCAATTCTGACATTGAGTAACTATATCTCTAGCTTCTTTTTTAGATATATCAAACTGACGATGTAACGTCTCTGCTGTCACATGAAATTTTTTATGAAATTCTTTGGCTGAGTCTAATTTTGAGGATAAAGCAATAGTAATCAACTTTGTGGCTCGATCTGCCAGATCATTTCCATGAGACATTGGACCTGATAGACCTGAGTGAGCCCTAATATGTGTAATAAACACAGGATGTCTCCTATTAACCAGGATAGATTGAATCTTTTGAAAAACTTCTGTGAGCTTGCTGGATGTTTTAATTAGTCCAGCAACTTCCAAGACTTTAACTGTATTTACCACATAAAGAGAATCAGATACAATATTTAAGGGGCCTGGAAAGGTTTTTAAGACTTCTAGTACTACCAAGCATTCTACAATTTGAGGTGAAGTTTCATGGTATTGTTTGGCAGTGACTTTATTATCAACTACATAGGCACCTATTCCTGTTTTTGACCCATCTGTATATACCACTACCCCATCTGGGAGTGGTTTTTGAGATATGATATGTGGAAATAGAATGGCTTGAGTTAAGGCAAATTGTAAAATAGGATGTTTAGGATAATGATTGTCTATTTGGCCATTAAAGGAAGTAACTAACACTGCCCAAACATCAGAGGTAGCAGTTAATATTTGAACCTGGTGTGCAGTATAAGGCACTATTAAAACTTTAGGCTCTCTTCCAAAATGAGTGACAGCTGCTTTTAATCTTCGAAGGGCAAGCTGAGCGACTGCATCTGGGTACCATTCAATAATTTTTGCAGGAGATGCATTGGGATGGATCCATAATAAGGGCCCATCCTGCCATAATACAGCAGTCGGTAAACGTCTGGTCTTAAAGACACACAAATTAAAGGTTTTGGTCTCATCAATACGTTTTAGCTGAGCTTCTTGTAGGGCATCCTCTACCAATCGCAGGGCATGGTTTGCAGCCGGTGTTAGTGTTCTTGGTGAGGAAATATGAGAATCTCCTTCTAAGATATCAAACAAAGGTTTTAATTCAGCAGAAGGAATTTTTAAGAATGGTCTTAACCAATTTATATCACCTAATAATTTTTGAAAATCATTTAAGGTGTGCAAATGATCTCTGTGAATTTCTAGTTTTTGAGGAACTATTTTCTCAGGATAAATAACTGTCCCTAAAAAGGAACCAACTTCTGAAAGTTGAACCTTCTCTGTGGCAATATGTAGACCTCGTTGTTCTAATGTAGCAATTAATAAGGGATATGATCTCTGTAAAATGGCCAACTCCTTGTGGCATATTAAAATATCATCCATAAAATGAATCCAAAGTAGGGTAGGAAATTGTTTCTTAACGGGTTCAAGGGCCATCTGTACATATAGCTGACACATAGTAGGACTATTGGCCATGCCTTGAGGCAAAACTTTCCACTGATATCTCTTATCAGGTTCAAGGTGATTAATAGCAGGTAATGTAAACGCAAATCTTTGTCTGTCTTGTGGGTGTAGGGAAATGGAGAAAAAGCAGTCTTTAATATCTATAATTATTATTCTCCATTGTCTGGGTAAGGCTGAAAGCAAAGGTAAACCTCTTTGGACTGAGCCAAACAATTGCATCTGTGCATTAATTGTTCTTAGATCATGGAGAAGTCTCCATTTTCCTGATTTCTTTTTTATAACAAAAATAGGTGTATTCCAAGGAGAAGTAGAAGGTTTTAAATGACCATTTTTAACTTGCTCTTCAATTAATTTAGTAGCGGCCTCTAATTTCTCAGAGGATAATGGCCACTAAGGTACCCATACGGCCTCCTCTGTAAGCCAGGGTATGGGCAATGAACCCTCAATGGCAACAAGTGAAAACCCAGACCTTGTCTTCCTGTATTACTTTCTTGTGATATTGGGCTTAATCTTCCTTGTTCTCGTCTGCCAAGGCCTCTTCCTTCCTTATATCCCATCTTTCTCATAATTTCCATGGCTTGTTGTGAATATTCATTAGTTAGTGTCAGTCCTAAATCTTGTAAAATGTCTCTTCCCCAGAGGTTAACAGGAAGAGGAAGCACATAGGGTGTAAAACTTCCTGTCTGACCCTCTGGTGTTTGCCAATTTAAGGAACGTGAACTGATTGCAGGACTGGCCTCATACCCCAATCCCTGCAAGGAGTGGGAGGATTGTGCAACTGGCCATGTTTTAGGCCACCAATTAGAGGAAATAATACTTTTATCAGCTCCTGTATCTAGAATTCCTGTAAAGTTTTTCCCTTCGATTGTTAATTGTAAAGTAGGTCTAGTTTTAAGATCAACTACCAGGTGAGCAAAATCAGTTCCTGAAGAACCAAGTCCATTGGTGTCTCTGGGTACCCCGGTGGATGGGAAATAATTATGTAAACTTGGAAGAATAACCAATTGAGCAATTCTATCTCTCGGGGAAATAGAAAATATGCCTTGTGGACAAGAACAGAGAACCTGAAGTTCTCTTGTATAATCTTGGTCTACTACACCAGGATGAACCACAAGTCCTTTCAATGTTAGAGAAGAGCAGCCTAGAATAAGGCCAACACTATTCTCAGGCAGGGGACCTTTGAAGTCAACTGCAACAAGCTGCGCGCCCTCATGTGGCATTAGTAAGTATTGGTATTTGGCGCGGAGGTCTAACCCTGCAGATCCCTTTGTCGTTCTGCAGTTAGGGGTGCCTCTCAGCTGCAGGCTTGTATCCCATATCTTTTTGGGCCCTGGGATTTTGGGCCCAGAGCTCCGTTTTTTTGATTGCATTCTTCTCTTTCTAATAGTGGGGGATCATGTTGAATAAACCTTCTATGAATATCTTTGACTGAGAGACACTCATTAACACGGTGATAACCTCTCTTGCATTTATTGCAAAGTCCCCGTCTTTTCTGCGTGGCAGCAGGGCACTCTCGTTTAAAATGACCCAATTTGCCACAGTTATAACATATTTTATGGCTGTCAGGATTTGAGCTGCCTTGGCTCTGTAAGATAGCTGCAGCTAGACCAGCGTTAGTCAGCGGGCCTCCAATACCCCTGCAAACTTTAATCCAATCCGTTAACCCTTTGTTTCTTCTAGGGGTAATTACTGCCTGGCATTCTGGTGAAGCATTTTCATATACTAACTGTTCTATTAGTGGTTTGACTTTCTCTGGGTCTCCAAAGATCCTGCCTGCAGCTTCTGTCATCCTAGCAACAAACTCTGAGAATGACTCCTGAGGGTTTTGTAATATCTTTGTTAGGTGTCCACCTACTTTTCCCCTTTTTGGAAGGGCTTTCCATGCCTTAATAGCGGCAGCAGAGATCTGGGCATAGGCTCCCCAGTCGTAATTTGTCTGATCATTAACATATTGTCCCTGTCCTGTTAGCAGATCAAATGTCCATTGTCTCTGATTGTCTTCTGTATTAGCATTGGCTTTTGCCTGTGTCTGACAGGAGTCCTGCCACAGGGCCTTCCACTCCATATATTGTCCCATGTTAGGGAGGGCAGCTTTCACTGTATTCTGCCAATCGCTTGGGGTCATTGCCATAGTGGCTAGTCTCTCTAATTGCATAATTGTAAAATTTGCATCAATCCCATACTTCTGAACTGATTCAGCAAGTTCTTTAATTGCAGTATATTCTACTGGTGCATGAATACGACCTCCTTCTGGAGCTTCAAACACTGGAAAAGCTTGAAACATTTTCTTTTTATCTTCCTCTGAAAGGAAGGTGGTTGCACCGCGCTTGTCTGCATAGGGCGGCGGTGCGCTCAAAATTGCAGCAGGGAGCGCTGCCTGGGAATTCCAGGGGGGCGGGGGAGCTGTAAGCGCGCGCTTTTTAATCCCCGCCTCCCTTTGTTCTCTACTCTGCGGCTGTAGCCGCCCACGGGAATGGAAACCTTCCGCCTCAAGGAGGACTATTTCTTTGTCTCCTTCCGCCTCATAAGGGACTATTTTTCCATCTCTCTCTGGCTCTCGCTTGGAAGAGCCAGACCTCCCCGATTCATATTCATATAATTTCAGATTTTGCAATTCCTCTACTGGATATAGAGGCTTTCCCTTCGCACTAATCTCTCTCAAAGACTCTCGGTCTCTACCCCCCTCCCTCAGATCTGACGTCTGGGGAGTCTCTGTAGACTGTCTACCCAAGCTGGCACCCTCAGCTTGAAAACCCAAGCTGGCACCCTCAGCTTGAAAACCCAAGCTGGCACCCTCAGCTTGAAAGCGCTTCCCAGAAACAGTCACTGGCAATATTTTATCTTGAATCTCTTTTAATATTTCCTGACTCGCCACAATTGCCGAGCTACACTTCTGATCCTGCAAACATGATCGTATCAATTTCCACAATGGGCGTGTGCCTGGCCTCAACTTTCCATTTTGCTGTTCTCGAACTAGGTCCTGTTCCAGCCTATCCCAGGAAGCAAGCGTTAGCGTTCCTGTGCGAGCGTACCAAGGGGCCACTCTGTCGATTTCTTTGACAAAGTTTTCCAATGTATGAGCAGAAACTTTCAGTTTGTGTTGTGTCAGGAGCGTTTGGAGCCCCATCACGATTGACTGTGAGGACCCCATGCTATATCTTAGGGGGGAATCTAACTTTCCGAGAAAAACTCTGCTCCGTAGCTCACTCGCGGCTAATTAATTGTGCAGAGCCTCTGTCTGCTCGTAAAACTGCTGCCTGAAGCGGCGCGCAGCAGGGGGCGGGATTAAGGCTCTGCTCGCTCGCTAAAGCCCGCGGCTCAAGGCAGCTAAAGGAAAGGCGGAACCAAGTTTCTCTTGTTTTAGAAAAATCGCACCGGGTTGAAAACACTGCTGGAAAGCGGACCGAACCAACTTTCTGCTAGAAGGAGGGGGGGCCGGCTCAAGCGGCAAGATTTTAACAGGCGTACCGGTGAAAACAATATAACAGCAATAGAAACAAAATTAAAGCTGGTACCAGGATAGCCAATGCTTCCACTGCAGCTTGTGACTTAGGGGAAATATAAAAAGATTCAGGATTAAACATACCTCGCTGATTCTGCCTTCCACTGCAGTGACTTCTTTTATGTTTAACTCCTGCTGGGAGGTCCTTTTCCGCGAGGTACCTTCAAATTTTTTCCCGGGTTTCGGCACCAATATGTGGGTGGCGTGTTCTCGCCCGCGAGATAACACAGACACCAAAGTTCTTCAGCAGATCTTTATTACGATGTTATAGAGAAAAGACCCGCTGGGAACAAGCCGGCTGTTGGGAGCCGGCTAGCGGAGAAGGCCCCGAGCCCCGGGAAGGCCCTGGTTAAATACCCCCTGGAGTGATGTGTACATATCTGGTTGGTTAAATGTCCATAAACCCTATATGCCCTGGGAAGGGCTTGTGACTTCGCACGCTTTCCCCTTACACAAAGACAGTAAATTACAGAACTTGTGAGAGCATCGCTTCCCAGAGATGTCTCTGCTTTCTACGGCTCTCTACACACACATTTATCTGCTTCAAAGTCCATAATTTCATTTTTCTATACAGCTGAATAAAATTCTTTGTGTATATGTACCATATTTTTAATTTTTTATTCAGTTATTCAGCATTATGATGGATTTCTTGGATGTCATCTTGATTACAGCTGAATTTAAGGAAAAATGTCTGCATACATCAGTGAGAGATTTTCTATTAATTAAATCATTTGAAGTGGAAAAAACCTATTGTTAATCTAAATCTTTAATGTAGGAAGATTCACCCTTAATCTCTACCACACTTCATATGGAATCCTATATAAAGGATATAGAAGACAGAAGCTTGATCTATCTTTGCATCTCTGCTTTTGCTCTCACTAGAATTTTGTTCCTCAAATGGCAGTAGAGCCAATATTTTCTGGATTCTGGCATATACTTAAGACCAACTGAGACCTCAGATTCATGAAATGAACAATGAATCACTGATCTTTTTTGGAGCATAGCCATTGTTGGACTAGGTGGACCACAACATGTAATCTACTCTAATAAATTCCATATGTATATGTATTTGTCTTTATGAAATTTATTTATACATATGTATTATATTTTATATGATATATATTTATATTATATATTTTATACATTTGAAAGGAGAGAGAGAGAGGAGAGAAGAGAGAGAATAAAATGAATCTAGGCTATTTCTATTTTTCTGGCTACAGTTTTCAGAGCAGCAATGAACATGGATGAACTGTTCTGTATAGAGTTTAGGGATAAAAAGTCCTTTGTCTATATGCACAAGAAAAATACATATGGATTATATTGTAGATTGTTTTTTTAATTTGAATAAGAACACCAAAGTGACTTCCATAGAGCAGTGGTTTTCAACTTATATAATGCTATGACCCTTTAATAGAGTTCTGCACTTTATGGTAATCCTCAATCAAAATTATTTTGTTGCTTCTTCATTAGTGTAATTTTCTTTGCACTCTTCTAATTATTGTATTACTAAGAACCAGGATAAAGAAATCTTTACACAATACAACTATTTAAGATAAAAATATTTGTTTATGAATGGTATGTTTATAGATAAGAATGCTGAACTACACAGGCAAAGAAGCCCAACCATCTTATCTTAATTTACTTCTATTTAACTTGTATTATATTCACTGAGCTACTCAGTCCCAAAGGCATATACATTCAGCAGCAGAAATAAAACAGTCTAAATGTCAGGCTTCTTCTAGCTCAAGTGTAAAGTAAAATATTAGACTGATTCTATGCTGTTTTATTGATTTTTTTGCAATCTATGTGAGAGGCATATAAGTTAAAGAAATTTCCCTATGTGAAAAAACATGGCATATTTAAATGATTAGTAAATCACCTTTCCAAAAATAGAATTAGTATTAATGTTTAAACTAAATTCAAATACATAAAAGCTTTAAAATTTACTGTTAACATTCTTCACTTTTTTGACCCATGTAATGAGAAGAAAATAGAAAACAAAAGCGTATATAAAGAAAACTATTGTGAAATAAGTGGGTATGCTAACATAAAAATAACTTTCATTCAATAAAATTTTTTCGAGGGGAGAGGCAGAGAGCCTTTGGGCTGTTTTGCAAGAATCTGACATGGGCCAAGGATAAGGAAATGGGCCATACTTGTCAGGAATATGACATTGGCCAAGGACAAGGAAGTAGGCTTCATGCAGGAATCTGACATTAGGCTCGGACAAAGTAGCAATTTCAGGCAGGAATCTAAATATGAGGCTAGAACAAAGTAGTAATTTCAGGCATGAATCTAAATTTTAGTCTAGAACAAGCAAATAGGCTTCAGACATGAAAATGACTTTGGGCTAGCACAGGGAAATTGGCTCAGATATTTTGGTCATCCTGATAAGCCCTTAGAAACAGAGATCATGGGAGTGTTCACATAATTGTGTTTATTGCCTTGCTTGTTTTTTGACTATTTGTGCTTATTGTCTTGCTTTTTCCTTGACTATTTGTATTTATTGTATTGCTAGACCCTCAAGCTAGAACTGACCTTAATACATGCATGTAATTAAAATGGTATAAAAGCAAAGAGGAAGAGTGTGGCTGGGATGGGGGGGTTCTAGGTAGGGAAATGTGGAAAGGCGATGACATTTGAAATGTAAATAAATATCCAATAAAAAAAGAAAATCAAAAAAATTTTAAATAAAATAACTTTAAAAATAAAGTCATTACAAATCAATTCAAAAACACAAAATTTCAAATAAAGTCTTTGTTATAAGACTTGCTAATAGCATCCCATATATTTTTGCTAGTTACAAATGTGAGATTTGTTTCAGTGTATGTGTAGTCTTGTCTGACATTTCCTAATGGGTAACTACTCTGCCTAGACTTAGATATCATTTGGCCAGCATGGATATATGGACATCAATATGTATCATAATTTAAATCATTCTTACAATTAGAAGAAAGCACTATGATTTTTTAATGATGAATTTTTCTCTCAAATTTACCAAGCTGTATACCATGCCTATCAGTTTTACAAATATTTCAATGCTGGATAAAAACTGGAGTTTACGTTTAATGATAAAATATAACTTACCTTAGCTCATTTAAAGGAATATATGCAATGCAGTTATGTATTCAGCTTAACAAGGACAAATAAGATAATTAGACATATATAGTTAGATATCAATTTTTTGTTTATTTAGTTTAATTTAAATGAAAATATTTGGCTTAATAAAATTGCATATTAAAGACATACTTAGGTGCAGTTTTACTGGTGGAAATACACACACACACATAAATTTATACATATGTATGTATATATACATATATATATATCCTATACATTGACAGTATCATTAAATTTATACCATTGTGTAAATAACTAGAAAAATAAATGATATTTAACCCATTTTATTTACATTATGAATTGTTCTTAATCATTTATTTCTTAAAGGATTAAGCAACCATATATATATATATATATATATATATATATATATGTATGTATCTGCATTTATATTTATATAGTTTACATATATATAAACTACATAGATGTATAGATATTTAATTACTCAGTAGTTTATATACATAGCTACTTATAAGAGTTAATACTATTTCCTCCTCAACAATAAATTATTTTTGTGTTAGATTTACACACCCACACCTGGGAACATGGGTTTGCATAAATTCACATAAAGAATTTCATTTTATGTTATCAGTCTTAAGAACTCTGTAAATATACCATTCCAGAAAGTTTCACACAGAACATATTTACTATCAAAGACGTGGAAAAAAATCTCTCTACACCAAGCAATAAACAACTCAGGATGTTAGCATGAAAGAACATGAGTAAGCTAATCTTCAGAAGAACAGAGAAATAAAGGAGAAGTTTGTCCACACTCTTCATTAATAATTGAAATGAGTGCAGACGTGAAATGCTTTGTAAATAATGAGCACTACGCATAAATATTTAACAGTTTGCTTATAAAAATGTGTTCTAAATTATGTCTAAATGTTAACAAGGATGTCTTATACTTGATAGAACAATGAGGGACAAATATTTCAAAGTAGAAAGCATGACTGGTGAAAGTCTCGGAAACACAAGGCAGTTTCCAAGTTCATCTAAGGCTTCCACCTTCAGATATATGGTTTTTCAGTTTAATAGGAACAAAGTGTTTGCCCATCAAAGCCAGTGTTTATATCAGTGACATCAAAGCTATACTGGGTTCCTTTTAAAACACACTTATCAGACAAATAGTGCATACAAAGTGAGGTGCCTTAAAGGAATGAAGGGAATCAACACATGAGGAAATTTATTTGAAGAGATGATCTCCTTAAAGATTAGTGATTTGTATTTTTTTTCTTTTCTGACTCACATCCTCATGAAGACATATGTAGACTGTGAACAGCTCTCAAATTTATTTTTGTATACATGCCCACACAAACACAAACATATACACAAACAGAGATAGGTAGAAATACAGATACATACTATTTTATTCCCCCCTTCTATGTGAGATTCAAGCATCCTCACCTGGGCTTCCTTCCTTTTTATCTCTTTCAATCTGTGGACTATAATATGGATATCCTGTCCTTCAAGGCTAACATCCACTTATTATTGAGTACATACCATACCTCACTCAGAATTTTTGTAGTTACATCCATTTGCCTGCAATATGTATGATTATTCATAGAAGGCAGATGGAAGTAGGGAAATGAATGAAAGAGAAGATAGGGTGGGAAATGGGGGTGAGTTCAGTATCAGGTATGGCAAAAGACAGGAGAGAAGGTCAGTAGAATGAATGGAAATCAGCATGTGTTTGTGATGGGGGATTCTCTAGGTCATGCCAGAGACCTAGGACGGAAGAGGCTTCTGGTGTATGAGGATCACTTTAGCTGAGACTCCTAGCATTGGGAATATAGAACATGAATGGGCCTTTCCTGTAGCCATGCAGGATCCCCAGAGGAAGGATAAGGATACCAACTCACTTACAATACTTTTGATCTTTCATTTGTCCTGTCCACAAGAAATA
This sequence comes from Grammomys surdaster, assembly GCF_004785775.1. NCBI lineage: Eukaryota > Metazoa > Chordata > Mammalia > Rodentia > Muridae > Grammomys > Grammomys surdaster. The sequence goes on from NW_021620995.1 coordinate 7,032,800, forward strand.
CAGGAACATAAAAGCAGTAGAGACTTAAAGAATGGCCAACAAATAACTGCCACATCCCATGAGCAAGTATCAATCTCAGATACTGTTAATGATAGATACTTAGACAAGAGCCTAGAATAAATATCCTCTGAGAGGCTCCATGCAGGAGCTCACTGAAACAGATGCAGAGACCCACAGGCATACATTAGACAAAGATTAGGAATCTTATGGAAGAGTTGAGAGAATGACTGAAGGACTTGGAGGTTATAGAATCCCCACAGGGTGATCAAAAATCAACTAACATGGTCAGTTGAGGACTCTCAGATTGAATCACCAATCAAAGAGCATATAAAGGCCAGACCTAGGCCCCCACACATATGTATCAGACGTACAGCTTGGTCTTCGTACAAGAGTCCCAGAGTATAGAGCAGAGGCTGTCCCTAAATCTGTTGGCTGACAGTTGACGTTACTGTACTAACTAGGCTGCCTTTTCTGGCCTCAGTTGTTGAGGATGCACATATTCCTGCAGAGATTTGACGTGAAAGGGTGGGTGATCTCCTCTCAGAGGAGAAGAGAGGTGGGATGGGTAGAGGATCGGTATGAGGGTGAACCTGGAAGGAGGGCAGCGACCTGGATGTTAAGTGAATAAATAAATATATTAATGGGGGAAAAGAAAAGAAATACAGATGAAATAAAAGATAAAAGTAAACATACACCTGAATCCATAGCCCTAATAGAAAATAAAATGCAGCTATACTGGAACATTTTTGAAAAATACTGTAATGACATTATACCATGATGCTTATTTGCTTATATATCTCATTTGAATTTTCTCTCTTCTCTAAACAGAAATGTTTCAACCTAATATAAGAAATGACCATGCATTGTGGTGCTGTAGCTGGCACATGGGCTTGAGTCCTGTTGGGGTGAATCATGGATCCTGCACGTCTGTCCCCCAGATGGCTGGAATCCTGGATGCTGGGCTGTGAGTAGCCACCGATTGTGGGGAGATTTCAGTCTGAGACCCCCAGGGGCAGCACTCTTGGTTTGGGACCCCTGGGCAGGAAGGCTTGCAGGGATTGACTGGTCTCAAACTCCTGGGCTCACAGGCCCTGTTAGGAGCCACAGAAGAGTTGAGACTGGGGGCATTCTGGATGGACCAGCCTACAGTCTAGGGGGACTAGAGAAAGAAGCTCCAGCAGTGCCCTGTGGGGTAGTGAGACACTTGGTCACGGTGACTTACTTGGTTGGGTCATGGCTGGCTCGGCTACCTTGCTTTAAGTTGGTGGGCCTTCATGGCTGGAACTCAGAGAAGTCCTCCACAAAAGATTAGACAGCAGCTTGCTCCACAGTAGTAACACATTAATATGGAGATCTTTTGAGGCTCTGCGGCCTGTAGTCACACCCTCTGCCTGTGGAGGGGCTGGTTGGGGCATTGCCCTATATGACTGAAAGGCGCAGATCAATGGAGGTCTTCGGCCTAGTGTCAGGAGCCTGGAGTCTGGGAGCATGGCAAAATGCATGCCATCCCTTGCAGGGATACCTATTTTGTCTCAGGCCATTTCTAGCCAGCACTGGACCAGAAACCATGCTATCCTTCCATGGTCCTCCACCCCACAGTGCATATTTAAGACTATAGGAACTTTTGAAGAATAAATATGCATGAGGTAACATTGTAACAACAGCTCTGCTCCTACCATTGTTGGACCACAGGTTTATTACAGACCCTTAGAAGATCCAATCACACTTCTTTAAATACTATTGTTCTCTGTAGACTAAGGAAAAGGAAGGTCATTATTATTTTAGCTCTTAACATAAAACGTCTAGTAATACAAATAAAAAATTTAGATAAATTCTGAAGCTTATCTGAAGGCACTATATTCAGGAAGCAGAAAATGTAAATATTTCTACAAGTGTCAGCAGCTTTGGGACTTCAGTAGAGAAAGAGTGCTCATTACCAAATTTAATGAGGTTTAACAGTCAGTGATGACTAGTTTTGTATATTGTTTAGTTATTGTTGCTATTGTCAAGAAGCACTTGTTGACAGGTACCTGGTATGACTGCCCCTTGGGAGGTCCGGCCAGCATCTGACCAATACAGATGTGGATGCTTGAAGTCAACCATCAGACTGAGCTTAGGGACCCTGGTGGGGGAGCTGGCAGAAGGCCTGGAGGAGTTGAAGGAGATTGGAACCCTAAAGGAAGAACAACATCAGCTGGTAAGAATATCCAGTGCAAGACCAACCAAGGAGTGTACAGGGAGAGATCTATGGCTCCAGATACATAAGGAGTAGAGAACGGCCTTGTCTGATATCAATGGGAGGGGAGACCCTTGGTCCTGTGGAGATTGCTTGCCCCAGTGTAGGGGAACACTGGATGCATGGGGCAGGAGGAGGTGGGTGGGTGTGGGAAGACCCTCATTTAGGCAAAGGGGAGGGAGGAGAGAGAGGTCATGAGATGGTGGGCTTGTGGAGGGGTAACTGGGGAGGGGAGTATCATTTGAGATGTAGACGAATGGAATAATTTAAAAAACTTGAAAAAAAATAAAAAAAAATAAAATAAAGATTTATGCCACATTTGATTTTCTTACATTCTAACATCTTATTATTGCCCTCTCTCTTATTTAAAATCATATCTTCAATGATCAGTAGCTTTCTAATTGCTACATTGTTTTGCTCCAGAATGTTTTCTCATCCTAAACCATTAAAGTTCTTAGAACCTTGATGCTGATATCCTTACTTTGTCCCATACATCCATTTATGCATTTGTATGCTTATTCTGTTCTTACTGTAAAACTTCATAGACACTTCTGTATCTCAAATCACTACCCCAATTTTTTTTTTTTTTTTTTTTTTTTTTGGTTTTTGGAGACAGGGTTTCTCTGTATAGCCCTGGCTGTCCTGGAACTCACTCTGTAGTCCAAGCTGGCCTCTAACTCAGAAATCCACCTGTCTCTGCCTCCCAAGTGCTGGGATTACAGGGGTGTACCACTACTGCCCGGCACTACCCCAAATTCTTAATCCAAATTTTATGTTGTATGTATTCTCAATATGACATTTTCATTCTTCTACAATTAACAATTCTTTCTAGCTTTGAATGACCAAATCTTTTGGGTTCAGACGCCATCTTAAAAAAAAAAAACTTGACCTAACGTTGAACTCAAGTTAACTAACAGTCTGGTACCAAGTTCCAATTGCCAGGTTATTTCCCCCCCCAAAAAAAACCTGCAGCTAGAACCCATTTCCAAGCTATTATCCAACAAATCTGCATCAGGTTACAAGCACTTCACTTCTTAACAACCACCAATCAGAAGGAAAACAGAAGTTAAGTTTATGGTTTGGCTCTCAGAACCAGCCAATTAAGTTAAAGATCATAATGACCCCCCCAATCAGACGTTTATCAGGCTAGATACACCCTTTTTCCTCTTTAAATGCTTGCCTGAAACTAGGCTCTGAGCCCACTCCCATTCTGGGTCATAGCTCAAGCTTGAATAAAGAGATTCTAATGTGATTGCATCAGAATCGATTATGGGGTGGGCTTTTGGGACTTCATGAACTTTTTGAGGCACAACAACTTCATGAACTTACTGTCATTGTAAATTAACTTTGTTCCCATAGGAAAAACAAATATTTCCTGAACATTTTTTTGAACATTAGAAAGGTTTTATTTTTTTATTCTGATTTGGATATCACCCTGTCTCATTTAGTTCTTACTCTCCCTCTGAATTTTACTACTGCAACCTTCTTGCATATATATATACATATATATATATATATATATATATACATATACATACACATACACATACAAATACACATACACATACACATACACATACACACACACACACACACACA
>NW_021620995.1:7036734-7105202 GCF_004785775.1 Grammomys surdaster
TATATGTAAGAAGATGATCTTACTCCTAATAGACTAAAGTTCTACCACTGTGACATCCCTATGTCTGAGACAAATCCTTATTATTTCTATCACACTCACTGGATTATGTTAAGTCCCTTTGATATTAACAAAATCTTGTCACTGGCTCATAATCTAACTGCACTCACCTCTCAGCTGACTCTCCAAGCAACTCTTCAATTATCTGTACTTTTATTGTAAGTAACAAACAGCATGATCTGAGGAACTCAAAAGTTTTTACAATTCATCATGGGCACAAAATTCATGGCTTTCCCCCACATTGATCAAAATGTAAAAGCAGAAATTATTAATAAAGTTCTTTTGTTATTAAACTTGTGAATTTTACACATTATTAAGCCATTCTTTCTCTCTTTATCCCAATATCCTAAGCATCTTTATCTTTCAGCCTGAAATAACTTTCCCATTTTCTGTTACTCCAGTTTTTGAATACATTGATGTCGTTGTCTGTAACTGCCTTGCTTTTGATATTGATTTTGAAAATTGATTGAGTTCAAATCCATTTACCTAGTAATTATTTCTATTAAATTCTGATTAATTGTTCTCTCCTATTATAGATTCTACATCATTATAAATCTCTCTTGCTAAACACACTTTCACAGCCACAAATTTACATAACATTTATAGTAATATCAATCTTTTATGTAAACAAATGCTCATATTCACTGTTCTATACCAGAAATATTACATACAACTAATGACTCACTGCAAAATAAATGACACCCAGGTATAATAGGTCAACTAGGTGATTTACAAACCAGTGATAAAACCTTGGTATTGTTCCATTGTTTTGGTGATAGAAAACACATCTATCTCTATTCTTGAAAAATTGCTTAGCAAATTGTCAGGTGGTTGTTTTGCTCTTATGAATGAGAATTACCCATATCATCTCATATATTTGGATACTTGGTCTTTAATAATGGAGCTGTTTGATAAGAATTAAAAAGAGTGATATTGTTGGCGGGTGTATATATCTCTAGGAGAAGGCTTCAACAATTCAAAATGCTCTTGCCACTTGTGTGTGTGTGTGTGTGTGTGTGTGTGTGTACATCCTATATTTTGCTCAAGGTATAAGCTCTCCCTCTTAGTGCTCAGACCCTGTGTGAATTCAACCTGTGCATAGGTTTATGCATACCCCTAAAATATCTGTGTTCTAGTGGTCAGTTGTTTTGAAAATATTTATGCCACATTAGCACCAACACATCATGCAAGCAGGTTACTGTTGTAGGTCACATGTATGTAGCTGGAGATAGCAGAGTTCCATCCCTAACTTAGAAGCTATTTTAAATTGATACGTTCATTTTAAGGCAAATTAAGTTTCCTCTATACAGTATCACTAGGCATATCAAGTCTACACTCCAGGGCAGACTCCATTACCAGGAGTAGAAAAAAATGAAACAAAATGAAAAGCAAAATGACAACAACAAAACCATCAAACAAATCTCTATGGTTTTATTGTAAAGAACACTAGATCATACTGGAGATATTCTCTCCATCCACCTCATCTCACTCCTATGTTAAATACACGTTGAAGGATGCATGAAGAGGCATCATGACTGCATTTTATATATTTCAAATAAAGATGTTCCTGCTATATGTATTATAGAGTCTCACACCCTGAAATCCCTGAAACCATAAGCCAAAATTGAACACTTTCTTTTCATAGTTGCCTTAACCATGCCTTAGTAGTACAAAAAAAAGTAACGAAGACTATTGTCATCTTAGAACATTCAACATAAGTGAATATATTGCTAAGTAGACATTTTATTTTTATGTTGCACTATATTGATTAGCATATTTCTTTACTTTTGTAAGGAATTTTCTACTAAAATTAGAAAGAAATACAGAATTATCTTCAGTTTAATTAATGGAAAAGCAAATATTTGCATAACCATAAAATACAAAAAAATTAAGCTCCCCAAAATAAAATATCTAAGTATTGATTTTACTATTATTTTTAAATCTTAAAATAAAATGTTTTTATTTATTTATATTTGTTTATTTTCTTTTGTGCCAATATTTATTATTTTTCATACCATTAATTCAATCTAACTTTGGTAATAACCAATCCTCAATTTCATCTAATTTGTATTTTTTCTTTTCATACTGAAAAAAAAATTGACTGAATGACTTCTATACATTGTTATAGCTCATACAAATTTGTTATAAGAAACTCAACCATTGGAGCTAGAGAGATGATTCAGCTGTGAGAAACACTCATTCTTTATACAATCAGAGTTAATTTCCCAGCATCCTTATCAAATGTTTTACTACTACCTATAATTCTAGTTCTAGAGAATTCAATGAGTACTTCAGGTTTTGGTGGGCAACAATAACACACACACATACACACACACACACAAACACTCTGAATAAATTTACCTTCATTAAAGAAAAATAAACCTTAATGACAAACCAGAAGTAACCTAATCAATATTGTCTGTTGCTTTCTGCAAACAAGCTTTATGTATTTCCTTTAAAACTTAAAAAGACAATCATTCCAATTTGTAGTAAATTAAAAATAAAAAAAACTTCTTTTGCTCATTGTTAATATACTTTTAAGTTAAAATAATTATATATTTTTTGATTTTTACATATTTTAATTTTATGTATATGAGTGTACGCCTGATATAAGGGCACCACAGTTATACCTGGTACCTGAAGAAGGTATCAGATCACTGGTACTGGTGTTATAGACAGTTGTGAGCTACTGTGTAGATGCTGGACTCAAAACCCCGATTGTCTACAAAAGCAACTAATGATCCTAACTGCTGAGCCATCTCTATTTTTTTTATTCACATATATACCTATTGCTGTCCCCCTCGCAGTCTTTGTCCCTATACCCTTTTTCTTTCTCCTCTGAAAGTATGTTGAGACCTCTCTGTATCTCCTCACACATCAAGTGTCTTCTGAGCTAAGCACTTCTGCTACTGAGGATGGACAAGGCACCTGTGTTAGAGGAATGCACTTCACAGACAGGCAATGTCTTTAAAGACAGCCCCAGCTTCAGTTGTTTGGGACTCACATGAAGACTAAGTTGCACATCTACTACGTATGTGTAGGGTCGAGGGTGGGTCATGTTGGTCCAGCCCATGTATATTTTTGGTTGGTCGTTCAGACTCTGAGGGCCACCAGGAATCAAGGGTTGTGGCATCATGAGAATGTGCCAGAGACCTGGGATAGTAGAGGCTCTGAAGAATCAAGGAGGTTGACCTTAGTTGAGATTCACAGCAGTGGGAATATGGAACCTGAAGAGGCCACCTCCTGTTGCCAGTAGGAACCCCAGTGGAGTGATAGGAACACCAACACACCCATAAAATTTTGACTCAAATTGTAGCCAGTCTACAATAAATTCAGGGACAGAGCATGGAGCAGAGACTGAAGGCATGACCAACCAATAATTGGCACAACTATAAATCCATCCCATGCTCAAGCACAAATCCCTACAGTATTAATGATACTTTTTTATGCTTGTAGAAAGGAGCATGCTAACCTCTGAGAGTCTCCAGCCAGTAGCTAATTCAAACAGATGCAGGAACCCACTGACAAACATTAGATGCAGTTTAGGCACTCTTATGGAAGTGTTAGGAGAAGTATTGAGTACCTGAAAGGGGACAGGAATTCTACAGTAAGAGCAACAGTCAACTAACCTTATATATTGAATTTTAAATGATTCATTTTATTTGATGTATATGAGTGTTCTGTTTTTGAACACTGAGCCATCTCTATGAGCCCCATTTGCTCTTATTAAAGCTGTTACAAACTATATTCTTAATATTATGTCTGCAAAAATGGAAAGTAGAGGGAAGTTTGAGGATGGCATGAGAAATTGTCTTGCTTCTGGCACCATTCGATGGAAGAAGAAAAGGGACAAAGTCTAATCTTTGGATTGAGACTAGATTTTGGAAATAGTGGTCTTTGAAAGGTCAAACTTAGGTAGTTATGTGTTACATGAGGAATTTTTTTGAAACCGTTTGCTCTGAAAATTCCATGAAGATATTTTTATCTTCAATCAAGCATATATCACATAAATTCTGAATAAAATAAATAAAATCTATACTTATAAGTTTTAGTAATTTTTAGTCATTTGTCATCAGTAAAATACTCTGTATGCTATATACCATAGATACTTCCATGTAAGAAACATTGTATTCATAACTTAAATTATAATTCTAGTCATATTATACTCTGCTATTTAGCTTATAATATACAAATAAGTTCTTTAATATAATATTGATCATTATAATTTTCTTTTAAAATATTTTTATTTTTGTGATTCTATCATACAAACTCATTTGATGACTGTTTTCTTATATTCATCCACAATATCTGGCTCTTATAACCTTTCAACTTCATTTCCATAAAAATCTCTGAACCTTTGGAGGATATGATGTGATTTATATGACATGTTTAGGGCTGAACATTCCTAATCTCTTAATCTCTGCACCTTAGAAAGTTGTAGGTCTTTATTAATCATGATTTATACCAAATATACACTTCTCTGATAAGGGTGGAGACATGTATTAATCTATGTGTATAATAATGTGTTATTTGAAGTAACTGTACTACTATGCACCTTTAGCAGAATAATAAATATAGTCTATTTCCTAAGAGCTAAGATTTGTCTAACCACAGATTCTGAGCCTGACAATGGTGATATGTATGGGTACCATTTGCATGGTGTAGAATGTAAATGCAATAAAAAATTAGGTGGTTAGTCTCATGATGTTCACTCCAGTACTATACTTGTGGACATGTATTGCAGACCAGATATATTGCAGCTTGTACAGTTTACAGCTGAGTCAGACTTAAATTTCCAATCTAGTAGCTGGCAAGCACCATGCATCACTAGTAGAGATGGATGAAGCATCCAGTTCAGTACTAGTTTGATAAAGTCATGTTCTGTGACTCAAGTACTTCAGCCTCAGCAATAGGATTTTACAATTAAATTCTGAATGGTAACCAACAGTATTCACATTAAGCTGCCATATTTTGTAGAAGGTCTACAAGTCTCCCTAGCTAGCAACTCAGAAAGAAAATCATTCCTGGCACTAGGATTCTCTGTGTTAGCCTACATTGCCTAGTACATACTTTGCCATTCCCTTATATAATATATCCACTTAAGGCCTCCATTTGTGTTTACCTTCTGAACTTTTAGGTAGGTTTCCATATGACTTTTTGAGATCTTCTTAAATGTTACTTATCCCTTGATGTATTGCCTTTTCCACCTTGCCCACCCATCACTCACAACAGTTTAACCTGTCCCATTCTATTAAATCTCCTTTAGTCTTTATATAATTATTTAAAAAAATCTTTTCTTTGAAAACTCACTTCTAAAAGGTGCCTTACAAATATTTATAAATCAGAGTATCCTCACTCAAAATAAATGGTTTTAGCTCATTCTATTTACCTGAAAAATGCATAATCTTGTGTTTTATTTTTTTGTGTATGGATCTTATGTTTGAATGGATGTCTATATACAATGTGTTTTGAGTGCCAATAGAGGTCAAAGACCTGTGTCAGATCTCCTAGAACTGGAGTTACAGACAAGTGTGAGCCATCATGTATTTGCTAAGAGCAGAACCTGGATCCTCTACAAGAGCAAACAATAATTCTAATGGCTGGGGCCATCTCTTCAGGCTTAATTTCATTTTTCTAATCATTTTATCATACTCCGTTTTGTAAACATACCAACATTTCACTATCAGTTCATGTCATGACTATTTTGATTAGGTCAGTGATGAATTTGGATGAACAGGTCTCTTTAAAGTATGATATAGTTCTTTGGTTAGATCTTAAGGGTGATATAGCTGGATCTTGAGGTAGATCGATTTTTATTATTTTCTCAGAATCTTTTATACTTATACGCATAATATCTATATGAATTTTCATTTCCAGTAACAGTAAATAAGTGTTTCACTTTTCTAATATTCGTGCTAATAATTTATCATCTTGTTGTTGTTGGTGGTTGTTTGGTTTAGTTTGTCTTAAGATGAAATTTAAAAATATCTGTTTTTAACAGATTGGTAAAGATTTTGGTTCTTTATTTAAGTATTTCTCAGCAATTTTGTATTTTATATTGTAGAGGAATTTTAACCTAACAACATGACTACTCTGATCACATGCAAAGACCTTCTAGGTCCTTGTGATCCAGCTGGAATTCACACACCCCTTTAGCTCTCACCTTTATTTGCTTTCTCTACAATCGTTTAGTATATATATTTGTCCACTTGGTAGAACATCTGGGTCCCATTGATGGGATTTCTGGTTCTCTTCCCCATCCGTGCCAATTCTACTAGTTGTCCTTGGCATGCTAGTTTGTCTATGTCTGTCAGTTTATGTCTGTATTTTGCTTTAGTTGATTGACTGTTACTCTATGTTTCATATTAAGGGTAAAATGGTTAAAACTTCACCTGATGGCCTTTCATCCCTTGAATTTGTTTTAACTCATTTCAAGGATTAAAAAAATACATATGCAGAAATTGGGAAAACAAATATGGATAAATTGGTGCTTCCCTTGAGGCCCTGCATCTGCAGCTAGTAGTCTAGCACTGCTGGAAAAGGCCCTGTCTCCCTGCTGGATCAAGCTGACAGCAAGCCAGGGACTGTTTGATCTACACAAGCTATGCTTAAAGGGGTATCAGCAGCTTCTTAGCTTCTCTTGTAAGAAAGCTGATAGTTAGCCCTGCGACAAAACCTCTGTGCCCATGAGAGTTGGATTCAGCAGGTAGCAAGGTACTTCTCTCTTGAAATTTCAACTGGAAGAAGTAAGAGAATTTGTCTGTCTATTTTACTTGTATATTTTATAAGTATATGTGGCCACTACATCTTTATTTCTAACTATTCTTAAAGGTATACACTTAACTATATTCTTCTGTGTTGTTTATAGGTTATGGGCTTATAAGTTATGGTATATCTTAAAAATCTGTAATACCTGTAACAAAAAGTTATCTTAAACTCATAAATCAAGGTTGGAACCAATCTGGAAAACAACACATGGTATGAGGTGACCACGGAAACAGATCTCTAATGATACTTTCAAATTGAGATAATATTTTTATGTAATTCCTATAAAAAATCCAGATTCATAAAAGATAGGATTTAAAACAATGTTTATTTAATGAAGTATTAAAGCTGAGTCTTCATGCCTTTGTATACAAGAACTTTTCTTGCTGACAACTAAGCTTCGTAAAATCAAAATAATGCACTTGATATTGATTTTAAATACAGTGAAATGTATAAACTGTGAACACTGGTTTTCTCTTTAAAAAATTATGGTTACACTCTTCGCATTCACTCTTTAAAAAGATACTTTATTTTGATATTGCAAATTTAAAAAAATATATTTACATATGTAAAATTATTGGACATTTTAAAATTTATTAAATATTTTATTATAATATATTTATAAATATATGACAGTTACAAAGAAGAAAGAAAATTTAAGGAAAATAATTATATTGATTACTGAAAATATAACTTTAGAAGTTATAATAGACAATAGCAATCAAATTATGAACTCATGAAAGCAGAAAATTACAATGGAAGAAGCTCAGGAAATCCCTATGATGATGGCTACGGATGTGGTGATGAAAATTTTGTTATCATAATGCACATAATAACAAAAATAAAATTAAAAACTAAAAATGCAGCTATGATTAATGAAATATTATGTCAATTATATATGCATTATTAAGTGTTTATTTTTTAAAAATCTGTTATAGCTTTGCCTTTTGCTTTTTCTTTTCATTACATCAAGTATATTGCCCTATAAATTATGGTAATTATACCAGAAATAAAAATTACGAAATTTTTACTTAACAAACAAACTCTAAAATTAAGGTGACAGCTAAACACCAGAAACCAAAGAATCCCTATCTTATGAGACAATGCCCTTGGGCAATCTGATGAAGAACTTGAAACAGTTTTGTATTACAACCCTTTGTTTGTTGGTCAAAAGACCTTTTTCACAAGAGTAGCCTAGGATTGCCTGCAAATCAGATGTTTATTTTATGATTGATGTTACCACAACATAAAACAAACACGCAAACAAAATACTTTATTAAAGATTTAAAATATTAAACTGGTTAAAACTTTGGCTCTTGAAACCACCCTCTTTTCCTTTAAGTTTTGCGGGGAGCCAACCCCGGCTTGGTGGGAGGAGAAGGTAATCTTCTTTCTTCTCCTCTGGTCGGGTTTTCTTGAGGCAGCCAAGGGGGAATAGGAATTGGAAGAGCTTCAGCGGGGGTAAGACTTGTTCTTATGAGATTGGGGTAAGACTTTGGTCTTACGAGATATTTAAGGTTGCTTTATAGTAAGGTTTACTTCTCTATGTTACTAAAGATTACTTACTAGGCTACTGTAGCTGTCCTGCTGTTTGATCCTCTGAGGCCAGAAACTGCAGTTTCTTGCACTTAACACCTCAGCCCAGGGACAGTAGAGAATTAGGCAAATAACTTTAGCAGGTGCTGCTTGGCTCTAACTTAGGTCTGTTAGTTTGAGGTCGCAGGAAGAAAAGACACTTAAAGAAGTTATTGTAGTTTATTACTAAGTGTAAAAAGTTTCATATGAAAGCTATCTAATAGACAAAGTAGAAAGGTCCTAAGTGAGGAAAGGGAAAAAATTCTAACAAAGGAAAGATTCTAAGTGGAAAGATTTTAAGCAGGGAAGAAAGAAGAAAGAGAGAAGAGAGGGAGGGAGGGAGGGAGGGAGGGAGGGAGGGAGGGAGGGAGGGAGGGAGAGAGAGAGAGAGAGAGAGAGAGAGAGAGAGAGAGAGAAAGTGAAGAGACCATTAACGAACACCCCTTTGTCTTATACATCATTCGGAGTACCTAATCACATGTTACAAAGTTCATCACAAGTTCACACAAAAATTCAAATCATAAATTGAAACAGAAGTTTACAACAGATAAAGTTTACATGCATATCCATTAGGAGTAATTATCTGGCTACACAACTATCACCTGTCTAGCTCCATGGGTTCACTGAAGGTTTAAAACTATAAGAAATTAGTGAAGTTTTGTATAGATAAACCTAGGTAATATTTTCTCTTCTGTTCTAGCACCTATATTAAACCATGAGTTCCCTTTTAGTGACCTTTGGTTAATTGTTTTACAACCACCTTGGAATGTGCTCTGAGTAGGTGAGAGTCTGGTTACTATCTAAGTGCTGTTAACTGATGACACTTTGGGACTGGCAGAGTTCTCATAGCAGTTTTGACTATCAGAAAGGGATGCAATACCAGTCCCACTATAAAAAGAGGTAAATAATCATTGATATAATTTTAGGAATTCTTATAGGATCATCATTAAGACTTAAGAAGTCATCTATTTGTCTATATAGCAACACTACAAGACAGTACATCTTCGTGGGTCTGCAGAGATCTGCTCCAAAGGGATATGTTATTGCTTAGTGATTGTTATGTATGTTTAATAATAATAATAATAATAATAATAAAAGCATATTAATAGCAGTCTCTTTCCTAAAATATGATATGTCTGGCCACAGCTTTGCTAAATGGGGCACACTTGTCACAGATTATATAATAATCTGAGGCAAGCATTTCAGGATGCTCAACTGCTAATTATTAGCTTGTCCCATTATGGCTCCTGACAAAGTTTGTCTGAGCTCTGGCAAGAATCCAGTAAACTCCTTCTTTTTCAGCTCAATGCACTGCTCCCCCTCCCTTCCTAAAGCTAAATTTTACAAAATAAGCTACAGTTTATGACCTTACCATAATAGCTCCATCAGACAAAGTCCTGGCCATTCTTTCCAATCTATTAACACTTTTCAGTCTTGACATTGCCTTCAGCATAAATTTCATACAGGTAACTACTATGTTCTTTAATGATATACTATATAATTGTCAGAAAAGTTCCCAGTCTCTTTATAGAGAATTACTATCAATTAAAATTTTTTATTTTGATATTAGAAGAGCTTCAGTACAAAATGGTGATTATTGAGGCTCAAAACTAACGAAGATGAAAGTAAGATGGCTGTTAACTGTTTTATCTAAAATATGGATTTCAATACAGTGGTAATACTAAGAGTTTAGTTTGTAAACTAAAATTATCACAACTTCAGGAAATAAAGAATACCATAAGACTTGGATATACCTGCGACTAATCAAATGGACTCCAGCTCCTTTCTTTCAGTCTCTGCTCTACTCTTTTTTTCCCTTGTATTTCTTTTGGAGCAATTCTGAGTTAAAATGTTTGAGATGGTTGTGTGGCCCCATCCCTCAACTAAGGACTCTGCATATCTACTGGATATAGTCTTTATAGGATCCAGCTCCCCTTTGTTGGTTATTTTTGTTAATGTTACATAATTTTAATTCACAATTGTATACTGGAAATTTTCTTTTTCCTGTATCGAGAGAGAGAGAGAGAGAGAGAGAGAGAGAGAGAGAGAGAGAGAGAGCATAAAACAACACCAAAACAGATAATATTGGACCAGAATGACACCAAGTCTGCAAAGGGAGATACTGAGATCTTAAATGCCATGCCATTATTGTTAGCTCAGAATAACACCATCTGTATTTCAACAGTCTTAGACAGCCCTGCTTTCCAAATCAAAATACTGTCTTGGCAAGTTCTACTCTATGCTTCCAGTTTTCTGGTGCAAAAGCCCACATTCTTGTGTCTGCAACTACTTGAGGTATTTCCTTACAATTCTACATTATTTGGTGTATTCTGGTGACATTTTAAAGACAACGAAATGTTGCCACACATATATTGAACTATTTTGCCTCCTGAAACCTTATGAAATATGACATCATCTTACCATTCTTATATTTTGCACAATCCAAAGTACTGCTGTTCACTTGAGATGCAGTCTGTCCTTCCAGGATCATAATGATACTAGACTATTTGCCTGCTCTTATGATCATATTTGCCTTCTCAGTTCAAGCTCAGTCCTTTAAAATGAATTTTTATTCATTTGCACAAGCTAGGGCCTTCCAAGTTTTACATTACCTTCTGAGTACATTTCTATCAGATTGTGGGAAAAAATGCCATGGTGGAATCCCAGAGGGTTTCCTCGCTGTGGGTCCCACATACAGGAGAAACTTCTGGAGTTCCAGAGGCTAGAGGCTTTGGAGGCGGTAGGCCTCAGTGACACGAGGAAGTCCTTGGTTCCAAAAGGGTTTATTATCAGGGCGGATGGTGGATGGATCTGGAATTACCCCTCCTAAAACTCAGGCCAGACCTGAGTTAAATAGGGAAGGAGAAAGGGGAAGGTTCTGGGGAAGCATGATTAATTTGCTCTGCCCTCTGGCCTTCATTAGTATGTAAATCCCTAGGTCCTGAGGCCTATGGTCACTCTCTCTACCTGCGCATTTTGGGAGGGGCTGAAATGGCCTACATGACTGAACAATGTAGGTCTATGGAGAGGAGACTGCTCATCAGGACTCTGGGTTCTGGGAACGTGGCCAAACGCCTGCCATTTCTCACTTAGAGTCTTGGGGTTTCCAGGCCCATGCCAAGCCATGAACCAGTATACCCTTACGCAGTCCCACATCAGATCAATATAATATGTGTGGTTTCTGTCCAATAACATTCTTCTCCTTAACAATTACAATTGCTTTCTCTGTTCTTCTTGTATCTTTAGCACTTTCAGGCTCCCTTCCTTACCAAGTTGTATAGTTTAAAGATTTTTCTGTTAAACATTACTAGATATCTGACTAAATGTGTTATATAGAAACTGTACCACAATCTGGATTTCATGTTGTCTTGAAATTTGAGGTGTCATAAAACTTGTTCTCAACTTTTGTATTCAAACTCAAATCAAAATTCCAGTACCTCGGAAGAATACATCAGTATTATTCGCAAATATCTAACAATGGACTGTAGCCCAGATACCCAACATCCAGAGTGTTTCCATTTTATACCTAATGGTGCACTCAACCCCTTCCAGTCTACCTTTTCCTCACAATTGTTTTATACTCACTACTATCATAATGGCCTGTAGGGTCTGAATGTACAATTCTAGGGCTGTTTAAGCCTGACAGCCAAACTACCAGGCATGACTTTCACAAACTAGTATCAAAAGCTGAATGAGCTGCAAGATCAACTTCACTATGACAAGAAGTCTACTTCTTCCTAGGATATATCGTTGTTATTTTTGTCATTGATATGGTCTGTCTCTGAATTTAAAAACATTTTGGGTTTCATTTTTCCCTTACCCATTTGCTTACATTTTGAGAGTGCAGTTCAAGATGTAATCATGGTGGGGCAGGTACAGTGTCAGGAGAATTAACAATGTACATGAATGCTCACTCTGATAGAATATTCTTTCTCTTAAGTTCAAAACCCCACCCCTTGGGACGATGCTACTCATATGTAGGGAAAGTCTTCCTTTTTCAGTTAAATTTCTCTGAAAACATTCTAAAAAACATGGAAAAAGTGCTGCCCACTAGGTGATTCTAATTGCTGCCTAGTTAATTAACCATTTTCTGTGACAGGAAGTATAAATTTTCAACACGACAAAATGTAGAATCACGAGGGACACCCACCACTAGGCAGGACTTTGGAGTATTTCCATGATTTTGTTCATTGAGGTGAGAATACTTACACTGTAAGTGGTGACAGTCCCTCTGTAG
The DNA here is from genome assembly GCF_004785775.1 of Grammomys surdaster. NCBI lineage: Eukaryota > Metazoa > Chordata > Mammalia > Rodentia > Muridae > Grammomys > Grammomys surdaster. Next base: position 7,049,369 of record NW_021620995.1, read on the forward strand.
AATGATAGCATGTAAGACCAGGACTAAGGGAGCTGAGCAATACCATCATATTCTCCATTACCGACTTCCTGCTTACAGATGGGATGCGTCCAGCTACTTCACGGTCTCGACACTTAGATTTCCTCACCCACCATGATGAACTGTACACTGAGCTAAGAAGCACAGTAAACCATTTATTCTTAAATTGTATTTGTTCTAGTGTTCTATCCACAGAAACCAGAAAAATAACTAAGATATTCTTTTAAACTGTAGGAAACTGATAAAATATAAAACAAATATTTTGAAACTTTGAGAGCCTCAAGACTGAAGCATAACAAAAGAAAAAATGTTGGCAAATTTTTACTTGTTCTTAGCTTATTTGCACCTATTATTATTATTATTATTATTATTATTATTATTATTTTTGGTTTGGTTTTTCAAGACAGGGTTTCTCTGTGTAGCCCTGGCTGTCCTGGAGCTCACTCTGTATACCAGGCAAGCCTTGAACTCTCGAACTCAGAAATCCGCCTGCCTCTGCCTCCCAAGTGCTAGGATTCAAGGCGTGGGCCACCACTGCCTGGCTGCACCTATTATTCAAGAATCAGAGCAAGTAGTGTATGCTTTTCTGGTGAAGACAACATTCATTGAGCCATATGTGGGAGATATCACCTCTACATCAAGATTTATAAGTAACTAAGAAAAACTGATAGTGTGAGAAACAACCTTTAACAGAAGAGAGCATACCACTTGTTTATCCAATAACAAACTGGTCAGCTCTAAAAACATACTTACAGGTAACACTATATAGTGTTCACAAGCTATATTTCGGTGTGTGTGTGTGTGTGTGTGTGTGTGTGTGTGTTTGTCAGCACATGTGGCAGAAATTTCCCTGCCCAATCTATTTTCAGCAGGAGGCCTGTGATTGAACAGGAAAAAAGGAGGCAGAGCTAAGAATGGCAGAAAGAGAGGGGCAGCAGGAGGCAAAGGGAGTGAAAAAGGCAAAATGACAGAGGATGTAAGACCCGCATGATTTCAAGTAAATAGGTAGATATGAAATTCAAAGGTTACTAAAATTTGGATAACTTTCTAAGTTGTGTGGGTATCTTGTGTATTGAGTATTTGCTAATATATAAATCCATTGGATAAATTTATGCATCTAGAGTTTTGAATTACTGGATTCCTGGAAGGTGGGTCCACTGACAACTGGGTGGTTATGGCTGTGAGGAAACTAGTGGCTCCAGAAACAAGTGAACCAGATCTGGAAGCACAGCAACTGCTTGCTATGAGGGCTAGCTAGAGAGAGTACCAGCTCAGTAGCACCGGGCCCCTCCAGAGAGCTGGCCGAGACAAAATGGGCAGCTAGCCAAGAGACAGCTGAACTCCCTTTTCTAATCTAATACCTCCTGCTACAATTGCATGCATGCACACGCGTACACGTGCACACACGCACACGCACACGCACATGCACACGCACACACACACACTATATATATACATATATACATATATATATATATATATATATATATATATATATATATATATGTTAGTGAAAAGGAGAACATGAACTTAAAAGAGAGCAAGAGAGCAAAGAAGAGTTTATCGGACAATAGGGAGAAAGAAAATGGAATGGAGAAATATTACAGTTATAATCTCAAAAGCAAATAAAATACATGCTGGACTTGTATAGCATGTGTAAAATATTTATTTCAATTCAATATTTACTCTAAAATAGTAAATAATATATTCCTACCATATAATGGATGAGATACATAATTAATATATTTAGAAGCCGAAGAATCCTCACAATCTTTTCATATCTGAATGTGAGTTATAATACTACTTAACTTGCAGATTTACTGTTATAAATAGCTAACACATATAAAATGTATGTAACACATAGAACATGTCAAGCATCCAAATGAATGGAAATTGTTTCTAAAAGCATGCTCTGATTTCTTTGCTATCAAATATAGTAAATTTAATTTCTTCTTTGGAAAAGGAGATTGAATTTACTTCAACAACTTTATTCAAGGACATAGCATTTAGCACAGTCCTGAAGTATATGTAAAATCATGAGTTAGCATTAGGAAATGAAAATCATATTAAAAATTTAAATGGTAGATATTTTGATAGTGATAAAAGGCTTAACCCTTTGTGTATTTGTAAAAAACTAAATTAGAGATTTTTTCTGTACATTCCGTGTACAATAAGATAAATGATTGGATATCAATTTCAATTTTCTCTCTAAACAACTAAAAACCACAAAGATTAAGTAAGCGCAACTTTGTCCTATTTTCATGTTTCATGGTCTTTTTTTATAAATTACCAAGCCTTCCAAATATCTCATTTCTTAAAAACTGTATTAGTAAACCCATAAGTACTTAGAGGCTGCCATAGAGCTACAAGTTAAGGGGAAATTTTTTACTCTGTGTGTTGTTAAAGTGTGAAATGTAACTGTGAAAATGACATCGTGGGCTGCTATATTTACCCTCTCAATGATTTGAGCAGTATATCAAGTTTACCAAGTTTTTAATTACTTTTATCACTTGATGCTGCAGGCTCAACCTGAGAGAAAAAATTAGCAGTTGCTTTCTGAGCCTTACATCATTTCCCATAATAGGAAGTTAATAGTTAAGTTTAACTGACAGATTGATTGACTTCTCAGAGAGATACAAGTGAGTAAACAGGAAAAACTCTTATGATCTCCCGCCTTACATAGTTTTATTTTTATTACCACTTTTTGTTTAGAACTAAGAATAACAGAAAGAAGAATGAAAATAATTCCATAAAAATAAAATAGTAAAAAGTAAACATCTAGTAATAACTAAATTAAACACTATTCTTTCTTGTAAAATTTTAAAGAGTAATTCATGTTTTATAAAATCCTTGTGCAAGATTTTCATGTTAAAATAATAATCTGTGAGTGAAAGCAGTATCCTAAATTACAGTCTAAACTAGGACATTTGTGAAGTTGGTTCTGTAATTACAGATTTAACTGTTTGAGTCAGTGACTTCATCTAATTAACAATAAATATTCATGGTTAACATTGAAATAAATGTAATTATTTATTATAAAATAGGAAGTATTTTAAAATATTTAAATTAATAAAACAATAAATTATTGTATAAATTTAAATATTCTTATATACATAAAGAATGCCAAATAGACATAACTGAAAATAAACTTAAACTATCACATAATTATAAATAGTTAGAACTCTCCTGGACTTAAAATGAGAAAAATTTATTCCAGTCCCATTCATTGTAAGAGATGTCTATTGATCAGTCACAGACGGTCATAAACATATAGAGTAGCACTACAGGAAACATTTCCACTGGCTATGCCATTTCAAAAGTGGCATGTCAAATGAAATCCACTGACAATGAAATAATTTCTACCTGGTAAATTTACACATTTACTCTCATTATAACTATTTATTAGCTGGCAGTAAGAAACAATGCAATGACAGGAACATCCGAAGCCAGAAGTTTTATTTACATTCAAGGGAATAAACGAGAAAGAAATGATCAAAATCAATGCAGAGCATCTCAAGAAGACACCCAAAGTAATTTGAACAAAATGAAAGTGAAGAAAGACAAACAAAAATTGACATATATCTAATATAATATTTTAGATGCATTATTAATCATTAAAATACAAATTTTAAAGTGTTTGACTGAAGGAAAATATTCATATCATTTCACTTGGAAAATGTCTAATAAGAACAAGTGATAAAATGTTGTAGTAGCTATGATTGGCATTTTAATGCATTTGATTACTATACAAAATTGTATTTATCTATGCATTTAACATTTTTAAACTAATAAATAGAATGTTTGAAAACAAAAAATAAAAGAATGTGAAGGACAAATTTACACCCGTGATAGAAAGCCTATGACAGTTACTCTATTCTATTTAACAGATACAGTGCAAATTGTTACAAGTCATTTAGAAAACCCAAGATAGTAAAACATATAATAATCTTTAAAACCAATTGTTCAAATAATTCCATTACTAAGAAATATTACAAAAGTGTCCAAAAACATATTTCCAAGAATATATGTATTCATATAAAATTAGTTGTAAAATTGAAACATTATATTTGAACAGTGTATGTCTAAGTGTAATTTTTAACCATTGAAGAAACTAAACATAATCTAGCTGTTAGATATTATTTTTTACTTCACTATCAACATTGATAGTTCTATTTAAGTTTATTATGTGTTCAGTATGAACATTTTACATTTAGATATTTAGAAAATGGAATTCCAAAGATTTTTCAAGCAATTAAAGTCAATGTAAGAACTCTATGATAGATTCATAAAAAGTAAAAGTCTGTAAAATAGTATGGATGTAAGCTGAAAATAAGGTTCATGTTTTTAATAATGTCTATAAAATAGAAACAGCAATATTATAAAATTTAGGAATCAAAAATATATGATTACTATAATCAAAATGCTAAAATTAATATTAAAAATGTACTGGGGAATTGATGATTGTATTTTCACATAGATATTAAGATGAGACAGTATTTCTAGTTTCTATAGTTTACCTATGAAAATAATGTGTGGACAACATGATTTTTTAAAAACTGTAAATGTAGGACATATAAAAATTCATAGAAATTTAAGCTACATTTTGAAGATTACTTTATTTTAAAAATACACATTTTTAGAGTTTCCTTCATCCTTATTGTAAAAAAAAAAACAATATTTTTACTTTTCTCTTTCCCTGTATAACTCTTCCCATGCTCCCTCAGTCATTCCCAAATGAATGAATTTCTTTCCTTTAATTATTTTTTTACTACTGTACAATTGGGAATAGCTTGTCAGGGTGCTCAGAATCATGTTTCAGATACTTTACAGCTATTTCTTAAAAACATTCACTTTCTTCAGTGCATTTTATAAATGCATACAAATTTACAAACTTAAGTAAATAAATATTTAAAATCTTATTTTTAATTTTATAAAAATATTCATGCCCAAAAAATAAAATTAGAAAAGTTGTCCATTCAAAATCCATAAGATTGTATATATTATAAATAAAAAGTTTTAGTTCCTTGTAGTCGAAAAATACCACTGAGAATATCTTTGTTTTGTCTCCTGTTTTTGGTATATATGCTAAAATATATATCTAATATATTTTAAAATAATATATTCTGGTTAAGCTTCTTTGTACCCAAATCCTCCCAGATCCTTACTACCTCCCTTCTCATTAAAATCCATACCCTTTTCTTCTCTCTCTCTCTTTAGAACATAGATATTTATCTAAATCTAATAATAAGATAAAAGAAGAATGAAACAAAAAAACAAAAACAAGACAAAATAATAAATTGTACAAAAAGTGCTCCAGAAAAAGCACAAGAAACACATATACATGCAGGAATGCACAAATTTAGATAAACAGAAATCCCATGAAAACACAAAACCAGGAACCATAATATGAAGCCAAAAGACCCAAAAGATGACCTAAGAATCTCATTTCCAGAAGTAAGATTATACATTGTAACTGTATATGAAATAAAAAATATATAAACAAAAACAAAGTGAACATTCTAAATCATTTGTATTACATTTATGTAGTACATAAAATTAGGAGAGACAAATATATTATATATGGAGCTAGAAATATCTTCCCATATCAGAACACAATCTAATACCAAATGAAGTAGTTGAATAGTAAAATAGAAAAGGAAAATACTAAAGGCAACTTATAGTTGAGTGACATATGTTTCTAAGAAGATACTGACCAGCTCAGTTAATAAGATTAATGTACATGAGGATACATCAATATAAAATTTCAGAAATTCAAGAAAAGTGATACAGAAATCTTTTGTTCTTTGTTGGAGGAGGGAGTTTTGAGACAGGGTCTCTCTTTTGTAGCCTTGGCTGGCATAGAGCTAGCTCTGTAAACAAGTTTGTCCTCAAACTCATAGAGTTCCACCCGTCTTTGGCTCTCAAGTTCTGGATTTAAAGTTGTGTGCCCTTTGGCCTGCTCAGAAATTGTTTCAAAGGAAGAAAAACCAAGCTCAGGAGCTATTGAATGAGTATTAGAAGCGTGGAATTTCAAGCCATTGTAGCTTGGGGTAGTATCCCATAATTTTTTTCTTTTTAGTTTATTAGTCAGTTATATGTTGCTCAACTACTCCTGAAACTGCTCTTTGTGGTTGACATTCCTAGTGTCCTAGTGTCATTTCATTTGAGAAAAAACTGATTTCCCACATTCAGTAAGTATTAATAACTGCTCAGTTCTTAACCTTTACTTTAGTCACTAGATTTTTATTCATTCATTCATTCATTCATTCATTCATATAGTAGAAACCTTCGTATTTGTGACTTTGATTAGGAAAGCAATTCTCTGAGACACCTGCTTTTTGTTCCTATGTATCTGAGGACATGAGTTAAGATGACTGGTTGGGTAAAAACAAGAGACTTCCCCAGTTTTCCTGTTTTACCTAAAGGAATCATTCAAATGACTCAGGTCGAAGTATTTTTTGTCCAGTGATTGGAAAGGCAAGCACAGATGCACCTCACAAGGATAATGTATTTGCATCTCCATCTGCATCTGTTCTTATTTTGACTTTTTGTCCTAGAAATTTTCAGACTGATGCACAATTCCCTCTCCAAATGGCATTGAGCTCTAATTGTCCCTATTTGGTGACATGTTCACCTGAATGATTTTTAAATCAAATTACATATTTTACATTGTTTTTTCTATAAATATGCATGTAGATCTCTCATCACAGTAAACTTATTGGTATCTCAGAGGTTGTGAGAAAGGCCAACCAAATTATTTTTATAACTTGATGCCCTTGTCAAACAGCGAAACCATCCCCCAAATTGTCAGAAACTTGAGGTTGAGTGGCAGAAGCAAACACAGCTGATGGCAGAAGTTGCAGAGACCCACAGTGGAACATTAGTTAGAGCTCTCTGGTAGATTCTCAGAAAAGGGGAAAAAGAAATGAAAGAACTGCAGGAACTAGATGGGTAGGGTACCATCAAGAAGAACTACAGGGACAAAAATGGAGAAGACACTGAGGGGAAGGAGGTCCAGTGACCTTTCCAAATTAGGACCCATCTCGAAGAGGAGCTCTAAGGTCTGACACTATTACTGATGCTATGGTGTGCTTACAAAAAGAAGACTAGCTGGGCAGTCATCTGAGAGGCCCAATAAGCAGCTAATTGAGACAGAAGCAGATCCTTATATGAAACCAATGTTCTCAATGGACCCCTGTGTTTGAATTTGGGAAAGGCTGGAAGAAGTTGAGGAAGAGGGTAAACTCATAGGAAGGCCAGCAGTCTCAACAAACCTGGATTCTTGAGATATTTCAGACACTGAGCCACCAACCATGCAACATGCACTACCTGGTCCAAGGCCCCCAATATATACAACAGTAGAGGACTGCCTTGTCTGGCCTCAATGAGAGAAGACATACCTATCCCTTGAGAGACTTGAAGCACCAGGGATTGGGGAGGCCTGGCAGGGTGTAGGGGTCTGAAGGGGGTGTGGGGACATCCTCTTGGAGACAAGAGTGGAGGAATGAGATGAGGAACTTTTGGAAGGTATAACGGGAGGGGGATAATGACTGGACTGTAAAAAACAAACAAAAAACAAAAACAAAACCCTATTAAAGATAATTTAACAATAAAAATAAAACACAAAACAAAAATCAACTCATGGAATCAACTAATCAGAATTCACAGGGGCTCAGAACGTGAAATGGTAATTATCTTCATTGTTTGGTCCTTTGCAAGTTATATTGGGATGATTGAGGAGATTTGTGGGATATCTTAACTGTAGAGGTGAGGGTGTCTCTTACTCTTTTGCTTGCTCTTCAGATCCTTTTCCTCCTACTGTGTTGCCTTATTCAGACTTCATATTCAGGATTGTCCTTAGCCTTACTGTATATTTTTCTTGCTGTAGTCGCTTGATATTCCTGGGAGGCCTGTTCTTTTCTGTAGAGAAATGGAAGAACAATGGATATGCAGTGGGAGGTAGATGTGGGGTGAACTGAGAGGAGAGGAGGGAGCAAAATGAGAGAAGAATAAACAGAAAAAGAAAATAATTAAATAAAATTAACTGAAAGTTAAAACTTTATAGCATTTAACCAATATCTCTACATTTGTTTCTCTTCACAGGTTTTAGGAGAAGTCTTCTGATGTTTGAATCTTATGAATTGTCCTCTCTTATATTCTAATATGTATAATTTTTTTTAATATTTATCCTCTCTTTCTGACTGAATATGATGTCTTGTGGGTGCATCTATTGTGTTGCAAAGGGAAATACTATTCACTTAGGTAAACAGATAAAAATTTTTGATGTTACGTGATTATTCCCTAATGAATTCAAAGCAAATTTCCATAAGTAAAAGAAAATTGCAATTTTGCTTACTTAATGTAGAAGTGTTCTTAACATAGTGACCAATCACCCTACAGAGTAACAGTTGTTTTCTCAGTGATTATCTGACTGAAAAACAAGTGTAGCTGAGTCTCATTGTCCAGAGTCACAGGGAACAATGGCTGCTAGACTTAGAAAACAATCAAGTCCTAGTTTTCAAGTATGGCTTCCATGAAATTACTGTTACTTGTGTAGCATTGTACAATAAGAAAAAAGTAAATGAACAAACAAACAAAAAAACCCCAATAAGTCACACTTTTGTAAGTCAAAGATTGCCTGTAAATCTCCATTCTACATCTTTTTCATTCAATCAGACAACCAGGAATGTTTCACTTATGTCCATATCTCAATTATTGTGAAAATTCTTGTATCAACATATCAACAAAGATGAATAAAATCCTTTTAAATTATGATGTTATTCCTTTGCGTCATATACTTAGAATTACATTTTATATTTTATAGTGCTCTTCTTATTTTTAGGCCATCGAGATTAATTCCACAAAAATCTATTGATATACATAATATATATATAATTTGAGAATAGATTTTGGTGGAAATAAACAGCTATTTTTAGTGTTTAAATGGCTTCTACTTACATGACTTCTTTTTTCATTTAAAAGAATCGTTTTGAGGATTAAAGCTAGTTTTCTACACACAGGCAAAGTATAACAATGACCTACATCTTAACTGTGGTTTTCATATTTTTATTAAAATTGTATAATTATAACAGATGTCATTGTTTTCTTTAAAGAGAACCATTTGCCAGAATGCTAAAATGAAAATAAATTCAATGGAGATTAAAGCATGGATTTTATAGGATATTTTATGTCATGATTTTATACCAATTTCAAACTCTAAAACCCTACAATGCTCCAAACTCAATTTTAAACTCAGTAGTACTATTCAATACATTCTGGTACATTTTCCTGTGTCAGTAAGCACTTGCCTTTTATGTAAATGTGGCCAGGGTAATTTAGGAAGAGCTTCTAAATTAGACCATATGACAGCTACACTTCAAACTGGGTGTGCCTTCTTGCATAACTTAAGTGACAAAGAGCCAAGAAAGAAAGAGTTCTAAGTCTGCTAGAGGAAGAAGAAAACCTGTTCAAGTCACATTATAATTTTCAATTTTCATCTTAGAACCATCTATAGTGATTTACTTATCACTTTAAAGTTCATTCATATTCAACTAGATGGCTTCTTTTGACTCTTAGCTTCTCTTCTCTCTAGAAGTATTTCTAGTGAAGGATGTCCAACTTTTGCTTTAGCTACTCATTATTCATTCTTTATCCTTTTCCTCAACTTGGACCTAATTGTTATTTTTAGTAGTTTTCTTTAACCTAACCTGCCACATGTTAGCTTTCAGTTCTTATAGTAATTGATACTGCATCCTCCCATCATCCTCCCATGTTATACTTTTAAAACATGTTGATTCATCATGTTTATTTTATTTTTTCAAATTGGTTCACTGCTCAATGGTATATATTCACTATGGAGAATTATGGTTGCATTATGACATTTTAATACATATGAATCAAGTGTTTCCAATTGTTTTCGCTTCCATACATTTCTTTGCTCCCTCCCCTTCTGCCTTCCAAATAGTTTTCCCAAATTCTCATGTCATTCATGTGGACATATAAATTTTAGATATTATATAAAATATGCAATATTTTCTCTCTTAGCATGATCATGTATTATATTGTTTAAACAGATGAATTGGGTTACACACAGTTTTTATTAAGTCATACCAAAACATGTAATGGTTCATTTGGCATTCAGATAACTATTCCTTACATTCCTAGAAAATATTTTTCTGTAATGTTTTTAGTTCATGTAATTCCTTTCTGTTTTCGTTTTTAGATTTTTTAAAATTAATTAATTTATTAATTTTAAACTCCAAATTTTATTTCTTTTTCCAGTCCACCCTCTGACTGTTCCACATTCCATACCTCCTCCCCGCCTCCTGTCTCTATGAGTATGTCCCCACCCCCTATACCCCACACTACCAGACCTCTAAACTCCATGAGGCCTCCAGTCCCTTGAGGGTTAAGTGCGTCTTCTCTGACTAAACCAGACTCAGTAGTCCTCTACTGTATATGTGTTGGGGGCTCATATCAACTGGTGTTTGCTGCCAGGTTGGTAGTCAAGTGTTTGAGAGATCTCAGGGGTTCAGGTTAATTGAAACTGCTGGTCCTCCTAAAGGGTTGCCCTCCTTCTCAACTTCTTCCAGTTTTTCCCTAATTCAACCACAGGGATCAGTAGCTTCTGTCAATTGGTTGGTTGCAAATATCTTCATCTGACTCTTTCAGCTGCTTGTTGGGTCCTTTGGAGGGTAGTCATGATAGGTCCCTTTTTAAGAGCTCTCCATAGCCTCAGTAATAGTGTCAGTTCTTGGGGCCTCCCCTTGAGCTCGATCTCACTTTGGGCCTGTTGCTGGACCTTCTTTTCCTCAGGCTCCTCTCCATTTTTAACCCTACAGTTCTTTCAGACAGGAACAATTATTGGGTAAGAATATTGACTGTGGAATGGCAACCACATCCACTCACTTGACGCCCTGACTTTCTGTTGGAGGTAGGCTCTATAACTTCAGTCTCCCTACTGTCAGGCATTTCATCTAAGTTCACTCCCTTTGAGTCTTGAGAGTCTCTCAACTCCCAGGTCTCTGGTGCATTCTGAAGGGTCCCTCAACCTCCTACCTCCCGAGTTTTCCTGTTTCCATTCTTTCTGCTGGCCTTCAGGGGTTCGATTGTGTTCTCTCACTCAATACCAAATCAGGTTCCCCTCTCTCCTCGCCCTCATCTACTTTCCCTCCCTGGTCCCTTGCTGATCCCTCCTTCCCTCCCCGCTTGTGATTGCTTCCTTCTCCATCCCAAGTGGGACTGAGGCTTCCTCACTTGGATGCTTCAACTTGTTGACATTTTTGAGTTCTGTGTACTGTATCTTGGGTATTCAGTACATTTTTATTGGCTAATATCCACTTTTAGTGAGTATATACCATGCATGTCCTTTTGGATCTGAGTTACGTCACTCAGGATGGTATTTTCTAGTTCCATTCATTTGCATGCAAAACTCAGGATGTCCTCATTCTTAATAGCTGAGTAGTATTGCATTGTGCAAATGAACCACATTTTCTGTATCCAGTCTTCTGTCCTGGGACACCTGGGTTGTTTCCAACTTCTGACTATCACAAACAAGGCTGATATGAACATAAAAATGCTTTTTTTTTATTTCTCTACATTTGATTTTTGTAAGCTCTGGAACAGTTTCTGCCTCCCTCTCACATTATATCCTCATGTAAAGCTTTAAGATTCCTCTTCTGATCTCTGGTTTTTATAATTGTCCCTATGCTTTGCTACATTTTACTTATTGAAACTCCAGGTTTACTCGCATCCTCATCTTGACTTTGCTGGTTAGTTCTCTGTCACAGGGTCTTAGAGTTTGTGTTTCTCAGAAAACTGAATCTAATTAGTGTCATTGATTATATTTAATAGGATGCAGTGACAAGGAAACAAAAGGAATCACCTTTGCTTCTTCTTCTCCTCCTCCTTCTCCTCCTTCTCCTCCTCTTCCTTCTCTTCCTTCTCCTCCTCCTACTTCTTCTTCTCCTCCTTCTGCTCTTCTTCCTTCTCTTCCTTCTCCTATTCATTTTCCTCCTTTGCCACTCCTCCCCTCCTCCTCATCCTCTTCTTCTAGTTTGCCCTAAACAGATATTTGTCTATTTCTCTAGTACTTTTTAGCTCCTTCCAATATGTACAACTTTCAGAAGAGAACATTAGACCTTGATCTTTACTAACACTAATGCTGATTTTTTTTCATTCTTTTTATGGAGCCATGTTAAAATTCTCTAATCAGGTAATTAACATAGTTGAAGTTTTACATTCCTTATATTAAAATAAACCAAATAAGAACATTTCACATATCAAATCTACATAGAATGTTTTCTGACCTGGAATTCATATTGTTGTGTTATTTTTCTTAATGTATAAAACTAAAAGTCAAATTGATTTTTGAATAAAGAGTATGAAAACAAATATTAACTATTGAATTTATTGGATAAATAATCATGTAGAAAACAAACAGTCAAGCTTTGGCAGGAGTGTCTTGAATTAGCTAATTGCAATGAAAAGACACATCTGAAATCTGATCACAATTATGTTGTAGGCCACCTTACTGGATTGAACACAAAAAGAAAAGGGTATAAGAAACAGCAATTCTTCTGTCTTTTTGTGTCAACTAAATGAAATGTGACAGGACACACTAAGCTACAGTAATCATGCCTTTTCTGAAGTGATAGTCTGTGTTCTCTTTACATTTAATCCACAATAAACCTTACCTTCCTGAAGTTTCTTCTTGTTATTGCAATCAGGGAAGTAATTAAAATACCTTGTCTTTATGACAGTTTCTGTTCTTTTACTTTATGCTTTTGGCCAAGGTTTGAAATCCTGAATATAATTAAGAATTAAATGAAACAAAATATTTAATTAAATATAGAACTTCAGAAAAATAATAATTAGCTTATATTATTTTAATGTTGTTTTGAGCAAATAAAGAATTTTTTTACAAAGTAAGTCCTTATTAGAAAAAAATAAAACAACAAATCATTGCAGACAGGTAGGGGAGATATATTCAGTGGTGTCACAGTCCTATACCTAGTTAAATGTGATACAGAATCTTTTAGGGTAGGCATTGAAATTATTCCCTCAGTTATATAATCAGGCAAATCTGTCTGTGTTTAAACATTAGTATGCTTCTCAGTAGTTGTATACCTTTAAGATAGTACCCATTAGCTTTCTAGGTCACAATAACTGCTATCAAAATTGATCCCGGAATATCAAAAATCAAGTAAAAATGACTAAAATATTCAAATATTTACCAATTTTTAAGATAACAAAGGAATAAAAGTCTACTAGTTAATCTCGTAAACAAATGCAGCAGAATGAGGGTAAAACCCACTAAATTATGTCATCATTTGTATAGCAGAGGATGGCCTTCACTGACATCAATGGGAGAGAAGGCTCTCGGTCCTATGGAGGTTTAATGTCCCAGTGTAGGAGGATGCTGGAACAGTGGGACAGGAGAAGCTAGGTTGGTGGAGAAGCAAACTCATGGAGACAAAAGGGAGAGAGGAGACTGCTGGTGTGGAGTGGGAGGTTTGTGGAGGTGTAACCAGGAAGTGGAATATCATTTGAGATGTAAATGAATGGAATGATTAATACAAAAATAAAATCAAAATGTCATCATCTTAATAAAATTAAACATGTTTCTGAGGTATAGAGTTAAATATATTTTTCTTTCTAAGTGACACTGTGTTTGAATGTTTTATGAAAGGAGAGAGATAATAATATATGTGCCATTTACCAACAACTAGTAAAAAAAAAGAGGACATAATTTGAAATAGGACAAGCAAGACTACAAGAAAAGTTTGTAGGGAGAAGAAGGAAGGGAGAAATGATGTAACTATATTATAATCTCAAAATTAGATCAAAAACTCTAGTTGTCGAGTGGAAACTAAAAATGCAGGGTAGGTAGAGAAATACTATTTGTCCATAATAATGATAACAAAGGGAGAGTCTGATGTGCCTTGGTAATAAAATATGTATTTTAATTCCAAACAAAGAAATTTGTAGATTGGTAGACCTTTATATACTTATATTTATGGTAACAGGTGCACACTTGTACACATGTGTGCAAAACCCTGTGTTCCAAGAATCATCATGTCTCTGCCTCCCTAAGGCTGGAAATAAAAGCAAGAATCATTGCTATGTGGTTGTTAGGGATTCAGTTAGCTCTTCATGCATGCAGAGCAAATTCTATTCCCAGAGTCTGCTCCCCAGGTCCTATTTATTTATAGAATTAAGATAGGATTATAAAAAATAGCAGGCCAACATTTTCTATAGCAGGTACTACAGTTTAAATACTGTTAATGCTATTGGAATGCGAACATACATTAGCAAATAGTTAAAATTTTGAACAAGTGATTATTCTTTACATATTCATTGTTTCTTCATGAGTGGGATGACAAGAATGTTCGGGTTTTTTCTGCATATTACTTCACACACTGTACTATCTTTAGCTTCAAAATATAATATATGTTTATTATAAAAGCTGTTATAAATTAAAACATATTATTTCAACCATGATTAATTTTAAATATATTACAACATGATACTTTTATTACCTAATATGACAGTACAGAAAAACATAACTTTGACAAAATTAGGGCAGTAGAAATTGTGACTTTCATACAATTAGGATGAAGAGATTTTTACGGGATCAATCCCGAAACTAGGCCTAGTCCTGGAAACTTTCAATCTCCATACAATCTTATCTAGTTCTAGAATGATTTCAACCACTGAGACTTAACTGTTGAATAAGCTCACAATTTCTAGTCTTTCTGAACTCTGGCTAGCTGGTTCAAGTCAGCTGTTCTTGCTCAAATTCCCCTCTAAGCTGACTGATTCAATCTGGCAATATGTTCTAACCCTCTGGCTCCTTTTCGTTCTCTGTCTCCTTCTGTCTTCAATTGTGTCTAGCTTGTTCTCCCTCTCCAACCTTTCTCTGTAACACCGTCTAAGTAAAATTGTCCTCTTTTATCTCCCTCTGCAATGCTCTCTAAGTAACCTCTTGTTCTCACTCTCTTGTGAGTTTTAAGCATATCCTAGACTGTCAAGTCTTTGCTTGACTCTAACTTTGCCTGTCTCTCAATTAGGCATCTCTTTCAGAATTGTGTGTTTCCTTTTAAAAACTAACTTTGCCTTCATTGTCTAGGAATAAAGTTGTGTACTAAGTGTGTGACTGTATTATAGCCAGGGCAATTAAGGGTGAGAACACCACAACAAGAAACATGTTATTCTAGCAAATAACAAAATCTTGGAGTATATAGTGTGATAAAATATCCTGCAACAACCATTCCTAGATATATTCAGAGAGGCGGAGTCGTTGTGTTCCATCTGTGTTTACCTAGCACTTAGTAAGGAGAAGCATGAGGATTAGTCAAGGCTTATCCTCTACAAGATAACAAGGTTGAGACCAACCTCAACACACTGGATCTGTCTTAATTAAAATAAAGAAGTAAATACACAAACAAATGTTTTCTTTAGGCAAAGATTTCTCAACACATTTGACATTACAACAAAAAGGTTTTGCATATTTAAGGGAAAAAGAAAGTGTAACTGAAAAGCAGTTAATGAAGAAGTATGTCATAATAAAAAATGGCTTAGTGCTGGTAAGGTCTGCAGAAAGAAAATGGGCTTCAACTTGGTATGATTACAAGAAACTTTAATTCACTGGGCATAAAACATAGTTCCATATTTGGGAAATAAAACAAGCTAAATGAGTATGTGATTCAAAATTTGAAATGGAGGCAATAATGCTTATTAAGGTAATGTTAATTGTACTAGTCTAGAATAAATGAAGAAAAGATAACTATAATTTACAAAGGAAAGATTATGATGAATATTCTCTATGATTTCCTGGTAGGGGATGACTTTTTCCTTGTGTTTTCTTCATTGTGGTTAACTTCGTCAGATTGCAGTTTTCCTTCTACTGCCATCTGGAGAGCTGGATTTGTAGATAGATGTTGCTTAAATTTGGTATTTATCATGGAATTCTTTTTCTCCATTTACAGTGATTTTAGGGTTAGCTGAGTTTGGCAGTCTAGGCTGGCATCTGTGGCCTCATGGAGTTTGTCAAACTTCCCTCAGTCTCTTCAGCATTTTAAAGTCTTTTTTGAGAAGTTAGATATTTTAAAATGTAATATTATATAATTATTTAGTATGTTTCTAAGTATACGCAGAAATCTTAGTAGTCTCTAAAACTTAAAGGAATATAAAAATTGACAGTTTTCTTTGCTCAAGGATTTTCCTAGCCATGACACATTCCTTTTAGATTTAATCTTTGAAGAACAGGAACAATAGTGAAAGTAAGCACACTAGATTAAATTAAAACAATAATTTCCACACCCTGTAGAAAACAGCAGATAAGATAGAAAACCATGGAACTGAAAGCAAATATTTGCAATCCACATACCTGATAAGAGGTGATAGCCAATTTTATACAAGAAATAAACATAAGTCTATAGGAAGACAATAAAAAGCCTAATCAAACGAGCAAAATTCACAAATAGAACAAATTAAATTTTAATATTTTGGAAAGCAAAGTTGTGTATATTTCATAGAACTAGAAAAGGGGAAACTCAAAATTAATTCCAGCCAAGTGTAGAAGTTAAGTGTGGTCCTATTTCCCAGCCCCATGCCCCATAAATTAAGACTCAGACTCAAAATATATTTATAAATATTTTGGCCATATAGATAGTCTCTTCACTGATGAGCTCATAACTTGAATTAACCTGTTTATTCTAATCTACATTCTTCCAGGCGGCTAGTTACCTATGCTCAGATACCACGCATCTGTCTTGTCACATCTTCCCAGCAAATCTCCTGTGCCTGGCAAAGCAAAGTTATACTCATTATATCTTAACAGACTTGTTATGTAAAAAAAATACAAACAATAAAAACAGCAAAGGATGGGTAATGTGGAAAGGAGAACTCTTACTAGGTCTCATGCCTAGGAAAATAACTACAGGAAAGTAATGACTACTTACATGTGGAGAATTAGCTTACTGAGGGGATGAATCCTTAATTGGTTACCGAACACAAAGTAGTTATTCTTCAATAATACATATATATACTAAATGGACTCAGAATGCTTTATTTATATATTTTATAAGCACATGTAATATGTGTGTCTTTGTAAGAATTGTAGCTTAAAAAGCTATTTTCATAGTTCAGTCACTATTTTAAATGATATAATTAAAATTAATGGGAAATTACAAAAAAAATTCACAAGTAGGCCCTCATGTGTGAGAGATAGTTATGTCATCTTATATAGCAGCTAAAACACAAACATTATTTTCATTTAGAAATTAAGCATGGCCCAAGGAGATATGATGGTGTATTAAGTTGACAAGGAATGACTAGTGATATCTATTTTTCTTTGTCAACTTGACTACAGCTAGAAATAACTGAAACCCAAGTAGCTGAAGACATCTATGATGGAATTTTTCTTAATTATATCATTCTAAGTGGAAAGACTTACTTCTAGTCTAGATCTTTTGAAGTGGGAAGAATCATCTGTAATATAGGCCATAACTTCTGCTGGCAGTCTAATAAAAGAACATGGAAGAGGAACACTTATTTTCTCTGACCGCTTTGCCTCATCTGCAAAATCATTCCTTTACTGAATTCAAGCATCTATTAAAGACCAGCTGAAACATCCAGTTGCATAGACTGAACAGCTACTGGATTATTGGGTCTACCATTAGTAGATAGTCATTACTGGACTAACTGTACCACAATCTATAAGTCATTTTAATAAGTAAATAAATAAATCCAGTGTATATATATGTTGTATCTGTTCTTTTTTCCATATTGCGCTGACTGTTATACAGACAAGAATATTGCTCTTAGCTACATGACAAGGTTACAACTCTGAAAACATTGTGAACACACTGATGTAGCAGAAGGAAGGCAGGCTGCTTCATTGTCTGTATTCTTTTCTATTTTCATGTCCTTAGTTGAAAAATCTGACCTTTATCCATATTTGGATAGATGACTGATGTTTAAAAGATCTTACTTAGTTCTTACTGAGCAAATCAGAAGTAAAGTTAAAAGTTAATAGATAAAATGTTGATGACAAAGTATTTGATCAAAGTTAGTTCCTTTAATTGATGAATGTTTCATGATGAGGTGATACATACCTTTAATCCCAGGGATATGTTACTCCTGAGAAAGAACAAATAATGCATAGATAGAAAGACAGAAATAAAAAGACTGGACAGTCCAGTAGATGATAGATAAAAGATAGTCAGATAGACAGGCAGATAGATAAATAGATATATTATATATTATATATTGTATAGATATAGATACATAGATAGAATATAGATGATATTGAGATAGTTAGCTTAATTTTTTAAACAAGATTTGGCTCTAACACAGATATGGATGTTAATATATCTCAAGATCATTCCACAGCAATATATTAGGATGATTTAAGGCTACAGTACAAGGTAAAAAAAATGCAATTTGAGCCTAGTGTGATCTCTGTAACTGGAGTAAATGCTTTCAAATGATTAGGAAAGCCTAGGTGGCAACTATGCAAAGAACTATAGGGGATCCTATGCATAACTAAAGTACTAGCTGACCTGCAAAAGAATTCCTCTCAGCAGCATCCAGAAGAGTAAAAAAATCAGTGCATGTATGTGAGAACTCATTAAACTGAACTCATGGTCTACTGCAGAATATAACATTGCCCAGCACTTACAGTACAGGGTTAGTGTCTTCGTTTGAAATTTTTCATAACTCACAGAGCTGGAAGCATAATCAAGCCAGTGTGAATAATTAGAATATTCAGGCTATTGAATAATTAGAAACAATGAATTTTTAAATGCATTGTTAATTAAAAGACAAGAAGACTAACAGAAGACACTAGTATGTCCATTTGATTAGGGATTTATTTATGACTTGTCCTGTTTATGGCAATATTATTAATATCTTGGACAGTTGTCTTTTGTTTTGTTTTGAAACTGGAAACTGTCATTGACTTCTATGTTTCAGAAGATAGCTCTATCTTTCCAAAAGATATAAATATGGCAGACTATAAATATGGCAATATGTCCCACAAAACATGGGCTTTTTAACCATTAATTCCACATAGTCAATGAAAAATATTCTCTCAGTCTTAAGAAAATGTTTCTTTAAAGACAGGCAAATTTTTAAACCGAACTTTTCTCAAGAAAGCACTTCAGAATACAAATAATCACACCCATATATTTTTAAAATACAAAATTGTTAGCAATACAAATGAAAACAAAAGTAATATATTATTCTAGTCCTATTGCAATGATAAAATAAACCTAAATGTTGGTAAAAATAAAGAAAAAAATGGAAGAAATTGTTCATATGTTACTTGTTGTATGGTAGCATGGCAAACCAGCTCAGAAAACTCAAATTTTTCAGATTATAAAGTTACATCTGTGATTGAAATAAAACCAGTCCTCCCATAGATGATTTCTCAAAGGAATAAAATGATAAAAATTTATGCATTGACTTGGTAATATGAATGTTTATAGAATTAGCATTTGTAACACCAATATAAAATGAATGTTTAAAAACACATTCAAATTTTTGTCAATAGACTAGTGTCTACCTCAATCAAAGCAATTCTATACAGTGTAATATCCTATAATGGAAGGAATGCAATCACTGATGCATGAACATTGTTTAATGTCCAAATACACATGAGAAATAAATATATCAAACTGTATATAGTAGCTTTTAAGTAAAAATCAGGAGAGCAAAAAATTGTAGTAGCAGAATTAAATCAGTGGTCACCTAAATGCAATGTCATATTAAGGAGGAATAGTTTTAGGAAAAGAGATGCATTTAGATGCCACAGCTCAGATATAATGCACTCCAATAACACTCACTGCTTCTGGATGAGACTTGAATTTACTTCCCAGCGTCCACATGTGACAGCTCACAATTGACCATGTTTCCAGCTTGAGGGCATCTGATATATAAACTTCTTTCCTCTATGGTCAACTGCACTAATTTATACAGATATACACAGAGATAAATCCATACTCCTATTTAAAATTAGTTAATTTTATTTAAAATTGTATTTAAAGGGTATGTACAGATTCTCTTAATTTTGCTATAAGGTAAAATTCATTCTTGAGTTAGTGATATTTCATTTATACACATATCATAATGAAATTGTATAGAATAAAATGTGTATTGCAGATTGGTGTGATCTTTACCTTAATATGACTTGTAGAAATCCTAGACTATAAGAATACAAAAGTAACAATTCCAATGAAAAATAAAATTTTAGATTGCTTAGATTGACTATAGGCAAATCAAATGCTCTTGGTTTGTATATGGAAAGATAAATGAAAGAAAATTTATTTGAAATATTCCATAACTTTATTATATAAGCAATGTTTTAGAGTCTCTTAACTTAATAAATGTTGTCTTTTTCAATTACTACTTACTAGTATTCTTGTAACTTTAATATAAAGAGTCATGTCTGATTTATATGTATTATAAGACATTTTTGAGTCAGTAATTCTTTCATATATTAAACCAGGATTGTATACCCTATTGCCTTCATGAAAAAAAAGAAAGAAAGAAAGAAAGAAAGAAAGAAAGGAAGAAAGAAAGTAAGAAAGAAAGAAAGGAAAAAGAAAAGTAAAGATTAGATCATGGTCTGTAAAGAAAACAAATCAGAATATAACTCACTTAAATAATTATGGAATGCAAATCAAGTAGAAAGTAGTTGCCTTAACTTAAGATCATGAGGAAAAATCAAAAAATATCAAATGAGGTTATTTGGTATGATATCATTTTCCCATTTGGCATGTACTAGGACTTGGCCAGCCCTAGTTGTAAAATGAAAAATGAATAAGCAAGGAACACTATAAAAGTTTAATCATTTTTTGGCAGAGCATAATGGAAGTAAAACTCAGCAATTTTTAGTTGCTATTGCAAGAATCAGGATGTGGTCTGAGATGTTAACAAACAGCCACGAACGCAGAGCAGGGCACCGTGCAATGATATGTGAACATCTTCAGATGGAAGCAGCTATTTGTAGGAAATGAGTATTGTACCTGAAGGTTGATAGAGCTCTTCATGAGGCACTACGTCCTCTTTCACATGTTTCTACAACTCTACAGGGAGAAGTTAGTGTTATAAACGTCTAACGCAAATGGAAAAGTTTACTCAAAGAAGGCTGAATCTCCAAATCAGTTTCCAACTGAAAGCCATAACAATTCTTAATTCAAATACGGTGGCAACTTGGGAGTAAAAGACACATGGAGATTTCTGAGGAATTACAATGATTTACATCAAAAGAAGACAGCATTTCTCAAATTTACCTTAATATGTCCTAGAGTAAAATACTGAATTGGAAACAAAGGACACACAATTTCACCAGCAATGAGAGGGTGATGAGGATGGAATTAAGCCCTGGAGGTAGAAATCCCGTAACTCTTCACAAAGATAAAGGTGACACAACCTTAAATACATACTGAATCTGCCTCAAAGAAATAAGATTGCGTGGGACTTTGCAGCCGAAACTGGTTCATATTTTCTTTCAAAATTCAGTTATCTTTAATAAGATTTTAAGCTACTGTTTAGCATGAAAATTTACTGTGCTCTGTATCAGTGGACAAGAGATTTTCATAAATATTCTTCAAGCACTCCTTGTAGTATTTAAGGTGATTTGCTGCAAATGGCAGAGTAAATATCTGAAACCTGTTTCTTAACATCAGCTTATATTTCAGCAGGTCTGAAAAAAGAACAGATTTGTACTTGAATACTTTCCAAGCAATCTGTTTAGTTCGTCTCTGATTCAATTCAATTTCATAAACAAGTTGTATTTTAATCTACTCTGATGTTAAACTAAAGCAACCTTTTGCTTTAGTTTTATAACATGGGTTTCTAACACAAATTGAAATAACAGGGCATTTGAGGCAATTTATGCTTTGAATTGTTTTCCAATCATTCTACAATTTTATCATTCTGATCATATAATCATTTCAGGTTGCTGAATTTTACTGAGAAGTAATTCTGTTTCTTAACATTTTCAACAATTTCATTTATCCTAAGTGAATCCACTTAGCTGATTTACTGTTACAAATGATAGTTTGTACTTACTAGAACTATAAATTCTGGAGCTTAATAATTGCATTTGATTATTAAATGATATATGGTATTAGAAAACCGAAAGCTCTATCATGTTAGAGATTTTTATTGAATTTAAATATGTCTGGTCTAGGGAGATAACTTACAGGGTAAATTGTTTGCTGTGCTAGGATGAGGACTGAAGTTCAGAATTCACTTCAAATCTCAGACTAATTTGAGCACTTGGAAAGAGAAATCAAGGATCCCTGGAGAAAGTTTGTTAACTAGAATTGTCATAGTCACAACTGTAGTCTTGCCTGACAGATTTGGCCATGCCACAATGAAAAAACAGAAGAGTTCTGCTGGAAAATGTAACAATAACTCTATGCTTGGCTACATGGGACACATGTTGGAACACCCAAGGTTTGTTCACACACATTGGAACATGCATGGAGAAACACAAATGCATTATATAAATGCACACATATTTAATCTGTAATATTTCATTTTATTTCTACTAAGTTCCATAAAAAATAAAATAAAGTTAATTTAATTTTTAATATTATCAGTTCTTTATGATAAATATATGCACTGATTAGGTTCTTTGTTTCTTTGTCAATGCAAGGAAAGGTTATTTTAGAAGAGCGGAGATGAGATGCAAAAAAATCGCATCCTTCAGATTTTCCTATAGTTAAGTCTGTCAAATATTTTATTGGTTAATGTTTGATGTATGAGATCCCAGCCAATTTTTGATAGGGACAGTTCTGAGCATGTAGTTCTGGATGATACAAAATAGCAAACAAACTAACTAACAAACAAGCTGAGCAAGCCCTGAGAGAACAGGTCAGTAAACAGTGTACTCTCATGCCTTTCCCCATTTCTCACCTCCATGTTCCCACTCTTCCTGAGTTCCAGTCTTGACTTTTCTCAGTGTATTACCCTCAGGGATAAATTTGCCAAATGAACATTTTCTTCTCAAGATGCTTTTGTTCAGTGCTGTACCTCAGCAGTAGAAGGCAGAATATGACAGTCTATCAGAGAAAACATTTACCAAGAAATGGAGGCTAACTTATTATGATCAGAAATACTTAGAGCTATACATAATTAACATGAAAATATGCATCGGTACTCTGATGAATTTTGATGCAATTTTTCCTACTTCTTTAAGCTATTTATTTTGTTAATCTGTTAGGATCACCAAAATTTCTATTGGCAATTGTAGTATCTTTTTTATATTTTCTTCTTAAATTTCCCACAGACTATTGTTAATAAATTGCCTGATTCCTGATTATTAACCATAAAATATTCAATGAATTAATTTATTAATATTTGATCCCTGACTCCTTTAACATTGTATTATTTATTTAAAAAACTTAGAGGAATTATTAAGCTATTTTTCTCCACCATTTGATCTAATTGCAGCGTTGTGGTTTGAATGTGAAGTGTAAGATGCAGATGCAGACTCCAGTGAGGAAAGTTGTGAAATCTTTTTGGAGGTAGAGTCTTGCTGAGTCACTGATGTGACTCACTTCCTGTTTACTCTCCTCCTTCATGACTACAGATGTAATATGACCAGCAGCTCCCCACTCAGGTGATCATCATTTTCCAACCATGATTGATGTTTTTTCCTCTTGGACTGTAAGAAAGAAAAAAAATGAATACCTGCCTTCCTTAAATTGCTTTTTTTCAGCAACATTATCATAGCCATGATTGAAGACCCCCACTCAGGGGAGACCCTCACTCAAGTCTCGGGATGTCGGGACCACCCAGTAACTCGCCAAGACACCAAAACTGGATGCAAACTGCAGAGGCTTTATTCAGGAGGAACAGCTGGCTGTTGGTCAATTAGTCTGCTCACACAGGAGCTGAATTGACACCGATATCCAGTCTGAGGAGGGTTTTTAAAGGTGAAAACCACAAACCAGGGGTAAGGAGGGAGTTGCTGAGGAGACATAACATAAAAATAGTGGAAAATTCCACAGGAACCCAACCTATGTGAGTCAGGGTCGTGTGGAAACCACTCTGTATACTCATTTCTTCTCAGAAATGTGGTCCTGCCCTGTCGTTGAGGCCTTGCTCTGTCTTTGTGGTCACCAGCTTCTTGGTTTCACTTAGATGACTTACATTCTTCCCCTTTGTGGTTGGCCGGTTCCTGTAACTGGCCAGTCCACATTCTTAACTTGTCTCAGAGAAAATTTTCGATGCCCTTTAAAGAAAACCTAAAGAAGAATCTATATATATTTTATAAAGTATAATTTTTCATTCTTCAGAACAAGGTAACAATTACAAACTGATTTTATGTCCTATATGAAAATAATTTAAAGTTTAGAATCATATATTTTGTATATTTTATATACGTCAGTATTTTTCATGTGTAAAAGCTTAGATATATGGTATTGCACTTATACTTTGCTAATTCTTGCAAAAAAATTTTCAATACGCAGTGACACCTGTTCTAACTTAGGACTTATAAATATGGTGATAGCACTTCATGAAATAATGTTGAGTTCTACAATATCGATGAGTTTGAAATTAAAATTATAGCTTAAACATTATTTCATGTAAATACATACTGTTAATATTTTAATATAAAGAATACATCAACACTTACTGTATTGCTTTGCCATTTCCTCCAAAAATAACACTATACATGTAGGTTTCTGTTTGAATTAATTTTTTATTGGATATTTTATTTATTTACATTTCACATCTTATTCCCTTTTCTGGTTTTCCCTCCAGAATCCCCCTATACCATCGCTCTCCTCCTGGTTCTATGAGGGTGCTCACCCACCCACTTCTACCTTTCTGCACTGGCATTTCCCTACATTGGGGCACCCAGCTTTCATAGGACCAAGGGCCTCTACTCCCATTGATGCCCTACAAGTTCATCCTCTGCTACATATACAGCTGGAGCCATGGGTTGCTCCATGTGTACCATATATATTGTATGTGTGTTGTCTTTGTCATTGTTAATGACTCACAATATACATGACACATGAATAAATGACTTGAACAATGCAATGTGACCAGTTGAAAAAATTATCCCTTAATTCTTAACATCTACATTGGAGAAGTTCTGAAGTAGATTGAGGAGTGACAATATGAGAATTTAGGTTAAACTCAAATTATATATTTGGAAAGAAAACATGTTCGTTCATATATATATGTATATGTATATGTATATGTATATTATAAAGTCAACACAAATATTACAATTTCCATTTATCTAGTGATAGTTGAAAACATGCTATTACACAGATAAGAAAATAATTAAAGAAACATCACTTACATATCTTAACGATTCATTCAAAACAATTCTTAGTGCCTCTCACTGGGAGTCAGGAGTTCAGGACATAAAGCTCAAATAAAGTACATACCATAGTGAGCCATTTGCAGTTGTAGGCACCATCAGTAAAGTGAATCCAGATATCCTATACATTATGGTGAATGGCTTCAAATCTCATCTTCCTTGAAGCAACTCCCAGTGAAATGAGCTGAATAAAACAAATCCTGATTTTTCGCATTTACTGTTATTAAAGGAAGGAACAAAGTAGTGCCAAGGGGAATGAAGGAATAAAGCTATGGCTATTCAGTTGTGAAGGAAGTAAATTAATAAAACTAATCTCATTTCTTTTGTACATGCTTTCGGTAGATGCCCCTAGAGAACAATTCCCTTTATGGAATAGAGTAAGTTTCAAGGTGGGGTGTGAGAATTTCTAACTGGATCGTATCTTAGTCATATTTGTGCTTGGTGTGTCATGAAGAACTAATATCTCACCTTCCTTACCATCTCTTACTTGACTTTTATCCCCTATGGGCAATTTAAACTGTTTACAATAAACTTTCATAAACATACTCTCTTCAAATATACTATATGAAAAATTATCAGGGAAAACGAAAAAAATAATCTTATAAATAAACTGAAGAAAATTCTCTAAATCTTTAAAACATGGGAAATGCTCTGGGCTCATGTAAAATATTAAATCCATCTTTTGCCATTGCTGTGCAAAACTTATTACAGCATGCTAGTAAAAGCCTTCAACCACCATGACAAACACAACAAGCTTCAGGCTGTTCATCTGCCAAGGGGAGTATTTTTCATTTCAATGCCAGCTGAGTTATGTATGTGCACGTACTTTCCAACCTGCCTGCCTGCCTGTCACTTCTCTTTAGTTGAATTACATTTAAAATTAGTACAATTTCATTTAATAACATGTACTACCATATGCAAAGATTGACTTGTATGCATTTATACATGCTTCAAATTTTAGAAGAGAAATTAAAGCAAAGATCTCAACTGGAAATATTTCATCAGAAATAATATTTACCAATAACTATTGATGTAGTCCCCAGTAATACAGTTTTTCAATGAGGCGTTATGCCTCAACCATGTAATTTCTTCCAGCTAAAAGTTTGAGAATATTGAAAGTCTTTAAATGTACTGTAGGTTAACATTTTCTTTCAATTCTTTGAACAATGTTTTTAAACTTATACCCTGTAGTTCTATTATACTGACAAATCAGTCAAAATAACATTTTATTAGGATATGTTGAGACAACTTAGTACCTAATTTCTAATCAAGATTCCAAGATGTTGAGTTCAACAATTGATATGTCAGTCTTCATAAAAGTAAAAACTTGTGAAATTAATTTATAATACTGAATTTTAATTTTGTGGTTTTGTTTAACAACTAAATGATTGCTATTTATTTATAATGGTTTGGATGTAGTGTGAATATGTTCCCCATGTGTTAAGTGATAAATGAAAAGACTCTAGTGTAGCTTGAGTTGAGATACACTGAAGCAGTTGAGAGGAAGGAATGGCCTGGATGCATCAGTGGTGGAGTAAACTATTGCAGTTCTCATACTGCTATAACATGTCCCCTGAGAATAGGTAGTCATAAGGAGATTGGTCTCCTCTGAATAGCCAATCTGCAACAGCTGTTTGCCTTCCTGCTTCTCCAGCATGGTGTTACACAGTAAAGGGGACATTCACCAGCTGCTGTATCAGATTATTTTCACTTTATAGAAAAATCATGACCCAAATAAGCTTCTTTATGGTTTGTATTACATAGTTGCAAGTACTGAGAATTTTACAAACTTGGAAAAATATGCACTGCAAAACTGCAAAAATTTTTATCTTTTTTATTATATGTAGTCATAAATTTATGTCTTAAGTATTTTGTTTTTTAAATTACTCTGTATAATTCAATTGATCATGAATGATATTTGAACACTATATTTCAGCTTTTCAAATGGTTGGTGTTAATGTTTTCAAATAAAAGTTCTCATCCTAATATTAATCATTATCAGGATCTTTCAACTAAATTGTAAAATATAGCTGTATTTATCTTCTCCAATGATCCCTTATGCATATGTGTGATAATATTTGATTATCATTGTATTACCACTTTCAATAGGAAATAGTATTTTATAAATGCTGGTATTTTAAATTTGCTTTGTATCTTCAGGACTCTGCATGAATGGCATTTGACTTGAGGTTGACTCTCAGAAAATATCTGCTAAGTGGCTGAATGAATGCAATATACTTTAAAATTTGAGTTTTTTTCTTTTAATGGGACAATACTGAATGACACAAGAGAAACTGTTTTAGAATATAGCAGCAATATATAGGATGTAGAATGTTGTTTTTTTTTTAGTTAGAATTGAGTTTCTACGTCACAGACCAAATAATCAGAATCTTTATTATTACTAATTTAATAATTTACTGAAAGCTAAGCATTTTCCAAAATTAAAACTCATCATTTCCATATTTCCAATAGTGTCCATGTATATGTGTTAGGTCACCATTTCTACCTGCCAGAAGGTTTAATCTTAGGTATAAAAATGGAAACTAAGTCTCTTTAAAACTGCACATGGATTCAAATAATTGTCCTTTTAATTTATTACAACAATAAATATTAATCAACACCAGCTGTGTTAAAAGTGTTTAAACATCTACTCTCATTAATAGTTGTAGAAAATATATCCTGAAGTAGGTTAGTTAGCACAGATGAAGTGTGGTACCTGATCTTCAATTTTATAGTCACTTTATTGAATTGAAATCACTACAGTAAGCTCACTATCCTGTTCAATTTCATAAAGTGATAAATTGATTTAAATTACATGACTTTAGGAAAGATATTCTGGCTGTATACAGTCTTTGGGGTACAGAAACAAGAGGATCTCTGTGAGTAGATACTGAAATACAGTCTCAAAACTAATTAATGTACTAAAATACAATACACATTTCTAAACTGCCTCATTTACCCTTTCTTTTAGCATAAGTTACAAAGTTAACTTCTTTTGGTAACCTAATATGACATGAATGGAATTTTACACTAGATTTTCAGTAAACAAAGGGCTATGGGCTATGGGCTAAGAATCAGGGGTATGGGGTTGGCTGACCAGTTAAGAGTACTTGTTACTGTAATACCCACAGCCACGTATTAGACAACACTGGTGAAATCTGCAGATGAGGGGGAGGAAGAATTATAAGAGCAAGGAGGGTCAATATCACCACAAGAAAGCACATATGGCTCATAGGTGCTAACAGAGACTGTACCAACAATCAGAGATCCTGTATGGGTCTGACCTAGGTCATCGACTTATTCTTTATGGTTATGTAGCTTGTTGTTCTTGTGGGATACCTAGCAGTGGGATAAGTAACTGCTCTGACTCATCTGCTTGCATTTGGGACCTCTTCTACTAGATTTCCTAGTCCAACCTTTATATGAGAGGAGGTACCTAGTCTTATTCTAACACAATATACTAATTTTCATTGATATCCCTGGGAAGCCTGCTTTTTTATAAAGGGAAATAGAGGAGAAGTGAATCTGGGAAAGAGGAGAGATAGTGGTTTGGGACTACTAGGAGAGGTATGAATGAAGTCAAGTTTGTATTGAGGTTGAAAACATTGCTAAGCAGGCAAAATCATGTGACTTTTGATTGTAGTATTTGAATATTCTACAGGGCACGTGGATGAGATGCCAAGACTTTTGTATTTCCTCTTCCAGATGTATACTATTAAAGGAAGTGTTAAGGTTAAAAGTAAACATGTTCACAGTTAAACATTTTTAAATGTCAGATTGTAATTTCAAAAGAAATAAAACATATTAGAAATATTAGTAAGCACAGTGGAATGTGTCTGTCATGGCAGCATTCAGAAAACAGAGGAGAGAATTGAGGATCCATGGCCAGCCTGGAACACTTAATGAGAATTTGTTTCACAGAAGAGAGAAGATGAAGAAAATGAAGGGGTGGAGGAAGAAGAAGAAAGAAGAAGAGAAAAGGATTCTGAGGAGGAAGGGAAGGATGACTACAGTGATGACAACAATGAGGGAGATGAGGACGAGGAAAAGGATGAGGGGAAGGAAGAAAATAAATTTAATTAAAAAATCACTATTTATAGAAATTATATTTAATAGAATATTGGTGGAAGCATACTCAAGGGAGTAAATGCTGTCAAACCAAATAAGTAATTGGACTCAGAATGGATTTTGTGAACTTTGTTTAGTGTTCAGGTCCAGAGAAAGTTTTGGATGAATAATGTTACAACATGACTCAGTTCACCAAAGATCATCAACTAGGCCAGTCTCTGGAAGGACATTCTGCACAGAGACAGATTCCAGTATAGACTTGAATGTGGAGAATTTCTAGGTTTTTAAATGCTCAAAGAAAGAAAGCTTGTATGCAGGCAGCCAGCAATAGAGATGCAGCAGAAAGAATAAGGGTAGGGAATCAGAAAATACCTTATTTACCATCTACTCAACTCTTTAAGTACTAGTGTTTCACTTTTGCGCCCATGGAACTCCATGGGTATTTTAAACTGTTTTTTTTTTAATAATTTATTTTTTTTCAAATCGTAATTCATTCACACAGGGGTTATAAACACAGACATGCAGGATGTGGGGGAGAGGATGACACTGGAGTGTAAGGTGTTCAGGGGGAATACAGATATCTTTCAGAACAGGGTATCAGCTGAGTGAAGATTCAGGGGACAGGTCACTATGATTCTGCCTAAGATTCACTTGTCCTTATCTAAGTTGGTATTGTCTGCCAAGGCTACCTATTTACAAGGTCTATGACTACCTAGACTGGTAAATTTCCATGAAAGCTGCCTGTTTACAATAGCTTATAGCCGTCTGTTTCAATGTTTTTCCACAGAGACCCAAGACTTGGTGTTAGTATACATGTATGACAGGCCTATTGCTGATTTTAGGGCAATGGCTTATTATAGACCTTCAGTGTGTAATCAGGGATGCCCCTGACATCTCCTCCTTTCTCTAAGTATAGAAGGCCTGTGGCGATTCTAATCTTGTGAAGGCAGGGATAGAGGCCTAACCTCCAGTAATTGAAGGGGACCTTGTAATGGCTTCGGCCCCCCTGTTGTTGTCCAGTGAGGTATGAGGGCCATACCCATCCCAATGTCTTATTCCTGGAGAGGGGTTTGAAAACACCCTGTATAAAATAACAACCTCATCTTGAGTCTCATAGTCCTCCATAGCTAACTTATGATAATGTATCTGAATTTTGCTACCAAATTATTTATCTGTTGTTTCACAGAGTTAGTCAGCCTATTTGATACCTAAGTCACAACGTATAGACCACATGAAACTCAAGAAGAAGAAGGAAGACCAAAGTGTGGGTGCTTTGGTCCTTTCTAGAAGGAGTATCAAAAGCTTCAACCAGAGCTCCCAAAGTTTAAACTGTTATATATATATAAAATTTACAGATCACATTATCTGATATCTGGAAAGTACAGAGATGAAGCAGTTTAGACATTACTAAAATGGTTAGGACAAAGAAGATAGTAGATCTTTGGAGGTTTCTTTATACTGGATTTATCAACAAATATTTCAAGCTCTTCATTTTTGATAAACCTGACAGAACTGATGGAGAAAGAAGATGAAATATAAAAAAAGTGGCTGGTTTAGATGAAGCATTTTTGTTGTTGGTTCTTTTAATTTAGAGTACAGATCAGAAGTCTATCAGAAGATTTACTAACAAAGGATATCCAGCACTGTGAGAGTATAGGAGTTCTTTGAGCATATTTATTGTATGATAAATACTATATATTCAACAAGAAGTTTAAATTATATATCAGCATGTAAAAACCTAAAATTTTTATGTTCATTATTCATCAACTTTATTACTAATCATCTATTTTGTGGTAGATAAGGGTAATATATTGTAAATGTATTTGATTTTGCCTTCTTTATTATTTAGATGTTGACATACATTTGTGAGGGTTACAAGCCGCTTGGATAATATCATAGCAAACAATAAAGTTATAACTATCTGGCAAATAGATTCAAGTGCATTGTGTAGAATGCAACCTATTTTTTTATTTTTTGGGATATTAAAATGGTTGTTTCAGTTGATACTGTGGTTTTTTTTTTATTCTAAAGTCATTTCAAAGTGTTCTGTTCTCATCTGCTTTATTTTACGACGAACACTAATAAAGCTTCCTCCAGTAACTGTTTCTGATCTCGATGGGTTCTATAAGATTTATGTTGCACCTTTAGCTATAAAATCCAAACAACATCTATTTTTCTGGAAAGTTTTTATGTTATCAGTTTTAGCCTCAATTCAGAGCTGTTTCTTTTAATGTAGAAAAAGCTGTACAGTCAATTTCCATCACCCATCTCTCATGGAGCATGGCAAAATTCTATATTGCTAGATGATTTTATCTTCCTGCATTCACCTTTTATTTACATTTACTGTACAGGTCTTAAACCCCTAACAAAACATAGAAGAAGGCACATATTTGAGAAGGGCCTCCATAGACACCAGATCTTACTTTGCCATTAGGGTTTCCTAACTACTGATTCCCTAAAGTCTCTTTATACATCAACCTTCCACACAGCTAATTTAACTCAATGAAGCAGTAATAAGTGATATTATATACTCATGTCTAGGTTGGTGAGATTCTATTACATGATTAGAAAATTCTTAACAACACAAAAGACCTTCAGAACTAGTATTTTAAGTATTTACTAAGTACATAATTATGTAAGATTTCAGGGTGATACATGAGTTTAAAAGACCACATACTTTTCCTGTGATGGGTTTACAAAGCTTTATAAATGAATAAAATATAATTTAAAAATCTATATATACCCACTTATTCAACCTTACACTTCTAAGCTTAATAAAATAGTAGTAAAAGATAAACACAATCTAAAAAATATGACTTAAATCTGAATCTACTATTATCCACTGGAGTAAATCCAGTAAGTAAGACTAATGGTATAACAATGCTTCAGCTTTCAGTATTATCCATATTAGGTGGAGTTTTTTTTCACTAAACACTATCTACTTCAAAAAACAAAGTTTCTATGTGAAAAGTTTAGAAAAGTACAAAAATATGAACTTATGAATCCCATAATCAAAGGTTTTGCTTATGTTTAAAATACCAATCATAAATACCTTATCTTTGAACAGACTTCAGATCCAATTATGAGAATTTTTCCTACAACCCATAAATACAATTCTACAAATGAAGCAGTGGAGGCATTTTTTTCCTGACAGGTAAATATTATACCATGCAGACTTTAATGAAGGGTAAGACAGTTTTGTCAATTCTTCTTCAAGAGTCTTCAGGGCATCTTCCAGCACAATAAAACGTATCTAACAAAGAGGCAATTTCCTGTTTATTTCAAACTTGTTTTCTATATATTCTACAAAAGGAAATTTGCAGTAACTTCACCAATAGGATTTTATTCTCTATTAATGAACAACTGAGATCAATAAAAGTAGGTCACATTTCATCTGTGGCTTCCTTGTCAAATAATTCATAGGGAGTTTTAAGAATTTCATCATTCAAAAATTGATTATAATTTAAATTCACATAACATATATGATTGTTTGTGTGTGCATATGAGTGTATGATCATTTTATAATACTTATAATATCTAATATTGGGACAATCAATAATGGATCATAATATCACAAAATATTTACATTATAATGTATATGCAAAAGATATTTCAAGATCATAAAATAGTCAGTATACTAATAACAAAGAATGAAAAAAAATTAACTACAAAAATCTAGCATTTAAATTCTAAATTATACAGCTTCACAGATATTAGAAATTTAATTGCTGACTAAGTTTCTGGAAATGAAAGCATTTTAAAAATATATTTAAACATACACACACACACACACTACACACACACACACACACACACACACATACATATATATATATATATATGTATATGTATATATATATGTACATATATATATTCATATATATATATATTTTTTAGTGAGAAGACAGTGATAAATATCACTGGGAAGCTGAAGTAGAATCAGTTGAAGTAACGTTAGGTAAACACACTACTAGCAGTGGGAGACATTTCCCTCTCCAGCTGCTCTCTGGCCTGTCAATCCATTCAGAGCAGTAAGAAGCTATTAGAGCAGGTGGCTGCTCATTTTATTTTGATATGGAAGATTAACCTCAGAGCTATTTCTGCATTTACTAGAAAACACTGAGTCATGACAATTGTAAAAGCGATTGCCAATGATATGCAATCACATGCTTTTATACCAGGACTTACTCTCGCATGGGCTACATGATACTGAGGATGCAAATTGCTTAGAATGTCCAAATTACCTCCCGCCCTTCTGATGCACTGCTGTTATCCACTTGTGTATAAAAGCTAAATGGGAGGGTTATCACTAACTATACCAGATAACCATTGTGTTTATTTTCTGAACTGTGAATGTACCAAAGTAACCAGTGAAACAAAGCTGAAGTGGAAGGAGACTGTAACTATTATCATACATGATGGGCATTTATCACTTGTTCTTATCAAAAGTATTATAAGATAGGTCTGTCCCCATGTGGAAGCTCCTTTCTGTTTTTAATATTGGCTCTATTGTATTCC
Organism: Grammomys surdaster; assembly: GCF_004785775.1. Taxonomy (NCBI): domain Eukaryota; kingdom Metazoa; phylum Chordata; class Mammalia; order Rodentia; family Muridae; genus Grammomys; species Grammomys surdaster. The sequence continues at coordinate 7,083,330 of NW_021620995.1, forward strand.
CCCCAGAATGGTTGTTAATTAAGTAGCAACACCTTTTAGATTTATATTCAGACTGCGGCTATCTTGACTTTGCTTTCAAAATAGTCCTGTATTCTAAGGGTGACATTAGAGGTAAAGAGTACAGTAATATTAGTGAACTGACATTGTTTGCAAGATCCAAATAGTTAGGAACACTATATTTAACAATTGTCAATTTTTAATCAATATTAACATACGTTTCTACAAAACTATGATTCTTTTGTTTAGATAATATAACAGAAAAATGAGTGATGATTGTGAACATTTAAAGAAAATAAAAAAGATTTTATTACATACTAAATGCCTATCAATACAAATTTATCCCTGTACAAGGTAAATGTATATGATATACCCTAGAAAGAACCCTGCATAGGTATAAAAAACATAGTCATGTTGAAAACTACCTTTCCTCTTTAGTATTTTTTTGATTTTATAATATAATTATATTTCTACTTTCCATTTCATTCCTTCAAACATTTATATGTAACCCTCTTGCTTTCCTTCAAGTTCATGACCTCTTTTTTCAGTATTTATTGCATATGTATTTGTATATAAATATCTATTCTTACATATAAAATTTGCAGTGTCTACAATGCTGAGTATGTATTTTCAGGCCTGGCCTTTTACAATGCACAACACATTGGTGTGTTCCTCCCTGGGGATGAAAAGCTTATGCTCCTGGTTTTTCTCAGTTGCTGTATGGTTTAGAACTAGTCAGGTTTGCCTCATCCAATTTGTATATGCTTGTGTGTTGTCTTAGTCTATGAGTATTTATTTTACTACTCACAGAGAATGTACAAATTAAATGTAGGTTTCATATATCTACAAGAAAATTTCTCTTTGCAACGAAGACCAACACAGAAAACCACAGCTGATCAAAATGCAGAGTTCAGGAGCCCAGTGCCAATGGATACATCTACAAAATAACTCCTGAACCTAAAGATCAGAGAATTCTGTGGAGTTGTGGGTTAGAAGTTTGTAAGAACCAGAGGATTAGAGATTTTTGTGATATTGTATATCCTAGTAGTATCAGAACTTTTACCCATAAGTCTCTTTTAATTTTTGAAATAATGCATAATATTCATTATAGGAAATGAAAGCCACTATCCTTCCCGATGAAGATGAACAGATGAACATTTTAAAATCAAAACAACGGTAATTTCTTGTTAATTTTAATAAAATCATTTAAAATATATGACTGAACTATGAAAATGGCTTTTTAAATTACAATTTTTTTTACAAAGAGACATATAAAATATGTGAATAAAGCCTTCTGAGTCCATTTATTACCTCTCTCTATATTATTGAAGAAAAACTACTTTGTATTGTGTAACTAGTTAAGGAATCATCCCCTCAGTAAGCTAAATCTCCACTTCTAAGTAGCCATTTCTTTCCTGTAGTTATTTATCTAGGCATGGGACCTAGTAAGAGTTCTTATTCACATAACCTATCCTTTGCTGTTGTTATTGTTTGGAACTTGTTTACATAGCAACTCCTTTAAATAACAATAAGTACAACTTTGCTATTTCTAGGAAATATAATCTCACAGCAGACTTCCTAGACATATAGATCTTAACAGTGTTTCTGTGCCCTCTTGAATGATGCACCCTGAGCTGTAAATGCAGGAAATGTGTTGCAGATGTAGTCATAGGGACATGACAACACATGACTAATTGTTTTGCACTCTATATTTGACCAATTTACTTTTTAAAAAAATGATGATATATGGCTTCTGTGCTAAGGGTGTATGGATTTCACTTATCTCTCAGTATAAGAGCAAGTATTTAGGATGCAGTAAGGAATAAGTCTGTTCTAATAAAGTTGGAGAGGTAGACTCTCACTTAAACTATACAACCTTACAAGCCAAGAGTAGATGGCTATATTCTAAGTACTAGGCATGTTTTTACTCATGATGAGTGGGGCCTAAACCTAACTAGACAGAAATTGGTTACCATCAAAATGTTGCACCTTTAGCATATGCTAGTCATTGTTGTGGCTAATAACTACCACAGCTGGGTTACATTATTGGTTGTTTTTCTTTTTTGGCTAGTTGCATAATACCTTCTGGATCTACATCAGCTCTTTTTCAGGAAGGAGTCTTTCAGGATGAAACTAGCCTAGCTCTTCACATGTGCTTACTACATTTCCTTACTCATTCTGTTGGCTATTTCTGACCCTTAGTCACATAAAACCAATCCTATATTCAGTATCTTTTTCTAACTGTCTATCATCTTGGTATCTTAGGAGAACATTGTATAACTTAATACTCAATAGCTACAATAATTTATTGTTTAGAAATTGTGAGATTTATTAAATTGGCCATAAATTTATTAGATTCAATAACATTTTTTAAATGTGATTGTTTCACTTCTGACATATCAAACACTACTTTAATTACATTTAAAATGTTTCCATTTTGCTATATGTAGAAAGGCATTGAGTACTGCCTTTACAAATTCTGTGTCTTGTCACTAAGCATACAATGTTCAAAAGGACTATTCGACCCAAAATGTAATAAAGATGTTAAATATAATTGATATTTATTTAAGTCAGCAAGTATTTGGCAGTCTAGTAAGCTCAGAAGCTAATTTTCTCACTATAACAATATAATTTTAGTGAGAGGAGATACCACTCTTACAACAATGGTCTAATTGGTCTTCCTAACCATTCTCAATAGTCAGATTTAGGAAACAGTGGAGGCAGAACTTATGGTAATAATAAAATAGATATATTAAAGAAGCTGCTGTAATTAATAAGTCAGTGCATCAGATCATAAAATTAAACTTTTTAACATAAAATATGCATTTTTAAAATGAAAGTGAAACACTAGAAAGGAGAGAAAAAGAGAGAGGCATGGAGATGGAGAGGTCAGGAATAGACATATTTGGACAAATTAGTATTTAAAATAAGACTGAAAGTCATAAGCTTGTTAAGTAGGGAAGTGGGGAAAAAAGAAGTTCTGAAATAGTATATATTTACAAAACTTATTGTATACTGATTATGTTTGAAGAGAAATCAAGGCTTCCTTGAGCAAGCAAACACATAGCAAATTATATACATATATATATACATATACATATACATATACATATATATAACATAAATATACATAATTCTCTCTCTAAACTGAGGACTTTGGTGTCAGCCTCTAGACCACTTTAAGCCTCTCTCTCTCTCTCTCTCTCTCTCTCTCTCTCTCTCTCTCCCTCTCTCTGTTTGGGTGTGTGGGGACATGCATATCAATCCTTTTTTTCTGTCTATTCTCTGTTTTCACTCTCTCTTTCTTTCTTTTGTTCTTTCTTTCTTTCTTTCTTTCTTGTTAATTAAATTAGAATATCTATTTTTTTCTATTTTTTTATTTTGGACATTATAATTACATTTCTCACTTTCCACTGCTCCCTCCAAATTATTCCATATGATAGCCCACCCTAATACCCCAACTTCTCCTGGTCCCCACTCACACAGCTTCTCCCCCATTCTCCCCTCCCCTTCTCATCTGAAAGGGTGATTGCCCACCCAGGGTATCTCCCCAACATGGCACATCATGTCCTACAAATAAAGAATGGGTAAAGAAAGTATGATAATCTACACAATGGAACATTATTCAGCTATTAAAAAACAAAGACATTATGAATTTTGCAAGCAAATGCATAGAATTTGGGCATATCCTGAGTGAGGTAACACAGTCCCAAAGGGACATACATTAGATATGTACTCACTTAAATTGCTATTTCAATCATGAGTTTCAATCATGAGCTGTTTGTTTCCTATATGAAAAAAAAATCTTTACTTATTTAATTTGCTATAGATATTTCTCTAAATTTTATTAGACAAGAATTCTATCAAATGTCCATAAACAATCACAACTTAATGGCATTAGGTAATCATTTACAAATTTGTTTTTTTTTTAACTTTCTTTTTTGGTTAATATTCTCAAGCAAATGGAGATCAGAGGTTTCTCTGTGAGGAAATAAAATCTTAGGATTTAGTTACAAAACATCCTTCATTGTATGCACTAATTATAGTAATAGCTGTATTGTATACAAAACACAATAATAACAAAATATTTTTGTACTTGGTAACTGGCAGAGTCAACTTTGTGTTTTGAGATGGTTTAGCTAGCTGAGAAGAGTTACAGCCAACCAAACTCTGAGAGAAACTACGCCATTCGATGCATAGTCTATCTTGGAAAATTATGCTGGCATTCATTATAATTTTCACAAAACACCTGGCTAAGTAAATAAATTTAAACAGAAACCTCTGGAAGTCCAAGATATCTGAGACAATGTATCTGAACATGAGAAATTGGAAATTTTATCTGGTTGTTGTTTTTACTCAGTTCTGCATATCTGTCTCATCCTCTTATGATGCAAACTCTTTTCTTATACAGAAAAAAGATCTGATTTTCTAAATTTATCTTGTTCTATATAAAACACATTTCTTCTTGTAAATTACAATATTATAAATTCAATTAAAAAGTATTATGATGACCTCAGTTAAAATGTCATGTTATCAATGTCTAGGAAAAAAGGTATAGGATAATGAATACATTTTAAAAATAAAGGCCAAATATCAGACCAAAGCCTTTGTGTAAATAACCAAAAATGGTATAAACTTGGCTTCCTTTTTCTTACCACACCATTGGCATCAGAAAGAGAAATTCTCTCTAAAGACACTCAGAAGAATGTAGACTAGCACACCTGCAATGTATTTCTAATTTGGATCTTCATCATATGCATACTTGATATTTAATTAAAAAAAGCACAGTCATAACTTCTAACATTTTATGTGATATGAAGAAAGAGGTGGTTTTCAGTTGTACCAGCATATCAGAAAGCCATTTGATATAGTGTAGATATTGATAAGCACAATTTACATGTGAAACTTTTATAAATGAGGAGAATTATTTATAAAATAAACCTAGCAAATAACATTACAGCTAATATTTTTTGAAAAAATAAAACATGGATCTTCCTTGAAAACATACATCCAAGTGGCATATGCATACTTTAAATGTGTATTTACATATTTATAAATACATATGTGCATACACATACATATATGCTTGTAACAGCAACTAATGAAAAAATAGTATACGAACTTGAAAGATAGCAAGGAAGGGTATGCAGACATAGTTGCAATGACGACAGGGAATGCTGAGATGATTAAATTGTATCAACATGTCAAAAAAATTAAAGATAAAAAGCATATTGGACTGTTTTTACTAATTTCAATCAAATCCATTAACAAAAGCTTCTAAACAATAGAAAGCATGTTCCGCAAAAGAAAAAAATTCAAAACTAAATTGAAATACAAATGATAGGCGACAGTACAACATAGGATATAATACCTTACCAAAAATATTCAGTGCATAGTATCTTAAAAATTATGCAAATTAATAATCACTTAGCAGCTTCTTCTAGGCTACTAGAGAGAGAAATGGTAAAGCAAGGTGGTGTGGACAGGGCTACCTAGAATGCCTGATAGAGCTAGAGACTCCGGGTGTCAGATATAATTTGGAATTCAAAAAATATCACTTGTATGAGCTGAGTGAATAAGTTTGGAACATGACTCTTCTTTTCCTTGTCATAGTCAGTGTCTTAGTTAGAGTTTTACTGCTGTGAACAGACACAGGATAACTTTTAATAGGGGCTGGCATACAGATTCAGAGGTTCAGTCCATTATCATCAAGGCAGGAACATAGCAACATCCAGGCAGGCATGATGCAGGAGGAGGATCTATGGATTATACATCTTCATCTGAAGGCTGACAGCAGAATACTTCCTTCCAGGCAGCTAGCACTAGGGTATTAAAGCCCACACCTACTGTGACACACCTACTCCAGTCATACCATATCTCCTAATCGTGCCACTCCCTGGTCTAAGTTAATACAAGCCATTACATTCCACTCCCTGACTCCCATAGGCTTGTTCAAACATATGAGTCTATAGGTCATACCTAAACATAGCATAGTGCAATATACGATTAGTCCAACTTCCAAATTCTCCCATAATCTATAGCTGTCTCAATAATGTTAAAAGTCCAAAGTTCAAATTCTCTTCTGACATAAATCCAATCACATAGCTAATCACCAAACCAAGACAATAAAACACTGGGCAAACTCTGAACCCTGTATCCCCATGTTATGATGTCAAAAGGGTCTTCAGATCTCCATTTTCATTTTGGCTAACTGCAACAAACTTCTTTCTCCTGTGCTGCTTCTCCTCCCTTTTAGCAGCTTTAGTTAAGCAAATAGCCCACAGCTCTAGCATCTCAAACACCTCGGGGTCTCTAAGGCATGTTGGATGTTACAGCTTCTTGTTTCAATGTCCGGGATTCATACATGATCTTCTGGAGTACTCCAAAGGGCTTGGGTTACATCTCCAGCTCTGACCTCTGTAGAACTCTAAGCTCAGATTGATCTACTCCATTGTCACTACTGTTCTTGGTGATCATCCTATGGTACTGGCATCTCCAATACAGTGGAATCTTCTGCTGCAACTAGGCTTAACCAATAGCCTCTCATAGGCTCTCTTCATTGTGCCAAGCCTCAACTCCTTTGTATGACCCCTTCAGTCCTCGGCTGTAAACTGCAACGGGAGGCTGCACCTTCACCAATGGCCTTCCATGGTCTCTCACAGTGCCAAATCTCAGCTGTTCTTCATGATGTCTTCATGCCTTCAAAACCAGCACCACCTTGGTGACTATTACATATTACCAAGTACAGCTGAAGTGAGAGATTCAGCCTTAGTTATCTCTAAAACACAGCTTCACCTTAGCCTCAGGCAGACTCTTCAGAAAACGGCAAAAGGCAGCCACATTCTTCAACAAAAAACCACAAAAACCATCTCTATAACACATACTGAAGTTCTACTCCCCTGAAACTCCTTGAGCCAGGACTACCCAGTTCAAATTGCTCTCAGCAATAAAGACTTCCATATTCCTACTAGGATGGCCCATTAAGCCCCGTTTAAAACATTCTACTGCTTTCCTAATACAAAGTTTTAAAATCCACATTCTTCCAAACAAAAGCCAAAGCTTATCACAGCAGTACCCTAGTTCCTGATACTAACTTCTGTCATAGTTAGGGTTTTACTGCTGTACAGTCATTATGACCAAGGCAACTCTTATAAGGATAGCATTGTATTGGGACCAGCTTATAGGTTCAGAGTTTCTGTCTATTATCATCAAGTCAGGAACATAGCAGGATCCTGGTAGGCATGGTGTAGAAGGAGCTGAGGGTTCTATATCTTTATTTGAAGGCTGCTAGCAGAATACTCCCTTCCAAGCACCTAGCAATAGGGTATTGAATCCTACACCCATAGTGACACACCTGTTCCAACAACACACCTAATAGTGGCACTCTGGCTTATGTATATACAAACCATCACATTATGTATGTAAGGGGTAGTACATTGTCTTGTTCATTTGGTCATTAAGCAAATCTAGTTCTGTAACATAAACTTCACTAAGTCAGATATTTTTATAGACATACTTTTAAACAGCTAGATTTCTATATAGATAACAATCACACATATGATGCTTACCACACAAGCCAAGACTCTAAACCCGGTACTTAGAAAGTAAGACTAGGAAGATGAGGACTTTAAATCCAACCTTGGCTACATAAGAGCTTGAGGCTAGGTAGTCTGTGTCACATACATCCCTGACACAAGAAAACAACAAATGGAAGCATCATATATATCAAGTAAAGCCCTTATGTTGCTTATTCCTTGAATTGCACCTATTGTATTGCTAAACCCTCAACCTAGAACTGACTGTAATACATGCATGTAGTTAAAATGGTATAAAAGCATAAAGGAGGAAGAGGAATGGGATAGGGGATTCTAGGGAGGGGAAATGGGGGAAGGGGATGATATCCGTATTGTAAATAAACAAAATATCAAATAAAAAAGACATAAAACATTATATTGTTGAAGAAAATTTCTAAAGGTGTATATGTATAATCTTGTTTAAATATTTGTTATTTATAATATATTTTTGATTTTAAGCTATTTGTCCAAACCTAGAAAATTTTTCAGGTATTATATTGGATATTATACTTCTGTTGTTCAGTTCCTTGATGCCCTAGAGTGTTCCTAGCTTGAAAGAGTTCATAAAGTCAACTGAGAAATGTTCTTACCTTAGGATGATTAAAATCTGTACTCCCTAAATATACTTTTCTCCACCCTATAATTATTTATATGACAACTTTTGATGATTTATCTCTGAAATGCTACTGGTGATTCAAAACCCACTTTAAAGAAAATGACAAAAAAAAAAACACTGATTTTTTTAAAATAGCTATTCAATGAGAAATACCCTGAAATTAGGTGGGAAAAGAGAAGTTTTTCAAAGTAATAAGTTCATATTTTATTTTCCAAATCCCTGAGAATGCAATTTTGTGTTTCAAATAAGTATAATGTCTATTCTTTGTCCCTGGCTGAAAGTAAAAAAAAAAAAAAAGAAAAGAAAAAAAAGAAAAAAAAGCCCGGTAAAAGTGTCCACTCAAACATTTATTATTGAAATTAATGGAAGTAATCAATGCAATATACTTACACAGCCATGGACTTGAAGCAAACAGGACAAGCACAGGCAAACTGAGTTCATTTTGTTGTTGACAGGTGTTACCTTGATTCTTCGACTTATTCTAGTTTATTGCTTGTGTAATAATGTGTGAATGGTAAGAAGTCAAGTGTAGCCACTTTATCAAAATCTTTTCTATATATATACTTACAAAATTACAAAAAAAATTCCTTTTGATAAAGGAAAATATAAAATGCTTTATAACTAACTTCAGGATTGTCCCAACGAAAGGTTGTGCTGGAATGGAGAAAGAGAACATGCTAACAAGTGATGCTCAGACGCTCATCTGAGTAGTGTGGATTCAATGTACTTGTCTATTGTACACCCAGTAAATCTTTTATAAATTTAGGTTTTGGTTTCAAAATGCCTTAATTTTCTATAAAGTGTAATAAAGCTTTTGTCATCTGTGTTTGATTTGTAATGCTTTATTAAATAATACTGTGTTTTCTAGTCATTTATTTTCCTGGATAAAAATCTCAAGGTTATTGTATTCCTGTAATTTTGTTTGTAATAGAAGCTGTGTCTTTGGTGCAATTTTATTGTAATATTAATCATTTCAATGACTTCAATAATTTTTGTAAGAAGTAAATGTGTCCATTGTGTGCTAGCTTTAGAAAATGCCAATATTTCCACTATTTAATATATTTTCACTGCCACTTTAATAAAGTTTAGATGCAGCACAGACCAGTTGCTTCTTTAAAGCATTGTAACATTAATGATTAATTTCCTACAGTCAACAAAAATACTGCTGACTTAATATACATGATGAAAACTGACAAATTCGCATATGCACATTTAAATTGCTTTGTTTTTGCAAAGTATTGGAGGCACTCAGGAATAAAGTTTTTAATTGCCAAATAAATTAGTTTCCTGGAAAAAATGCTTTGGTCAGTATTGATAAGCCAAATAAATGACATTATTGTAAACAATACCCATTCTTTTGGTATTTTGTTTTCCTCTTGTTAGGGGATTTTTATAATGTGCTATTGTTATTATTATTTCAACAGTAGTAATACACATCATATATAAAATTCAAATATGTTGCAAATTCTAATTTTCTCTAAAGTCAGTAATACTCGTGTATTGGTTTATATGTTAATATATTAAAGAACTGAAAAGGGGTTTATATATGGATCATCAGTTAAGACCACCTACTGCTCTTGTAAGGGACCTGAGTTCAGTTTCCAGCAGGTGTGTCAGGCAACTCACAACAGCCTGTAACTGTAGTGCCAACAAATTCCATAATTCTGTCCTCTGCAGGCACTAGTACTAATAATGATCAGATGAACACATGCAAATGAACACACACACACTTAAAAAATAAAAAATAAATTCTATAATTTGAAGGAAGAAAAAGCAGGCTGGGAGCCAATTAGAAGGAAGATGATAGCTATAAATGAAAACAGTATATTTGCACTGGATAGTTTATATGTTGACGTAAAGTATTGTTTATTATGATTATTATTATCATTATTATTGAGAGAAAAATAATAGTCCTGTATCAATCTTAGTGGTACTAAATTCATGTTATCTAAGATTCTTAAAAATGAGTATCTGTATTTGATAAACTATTGGTCATAAAATAGTTACTTCATTTTTTACTAATGAAATCATAATATTACCTAATATAAATCTAATCTATTACTATACTATCAATGAAACATATGATAACCATTGATAGATGTATGTCCAATTATATAAAAAATTGGCAAATATGGAATGGAAAGGACTAATATCTAAAGAGAAAAGAATATTAACCTGAAGCTCATGATAAAAATTATACATGAAGATTCGAAATGAAAATTATACAATAGAAATTGAAGACAATAGAGATCAGAAAAAGATAAATGTGCAGATGATAGAAAATTATAGCTTTTAGATTAAGATCTTAATTTGTAGAATTATCCTTCATTAAAATATGATTAATGTAAAGTCATAAATCAGGATAAATTACATAACCTAGAATTATTTTTTGGAGGTACTGTATGATTTTTCTAGACGTGATGTAAACAAATGGCTATACCAGGTAGGTCACCAGTGGCAGGTCACAAAAATGATTCACTCATGTCTAACCTGTTAAACGAGCAAGCTTTATTGGTTCACTTATAATAGTTCAGATGAACACTTTCTTACAAGAGCATGGGTGGATGCAATTTAGGCACTTTGTAGCATAGTTTGCTCCAGCGTAGTTATAAGTATCTTGAGTTCTCTGTATATCAGAAGGCAGCTCAAGTCTGTAGTATCTTTCTCTAGAAGCCATTTGTAGCCATTATATCCTTAGAGAAGTGTCTTGTTAATCTTGTAACTCCATCAGGTGTCATTTCCAACTTTGTTTATGTGGCATTAAACCAAAACATAAAAATAATCATAAATATTTATGATGATTGTTATATGACTTAGTGTTCATACACACTATGTAAAGCTCACATAAATGCAAATATATCTGCTTTCAAATATAAAGATGTCTATGTTTGTATAAGTAGCCTTTTTTTACACACACACATTCACACACTCACTCACACACATATACACATAAATAAAAAGGGAACTACTAGTTGGGAAGAGAAAAGATATCAGGAGAGGTAGGGGACAAGAGGGGTGATGGGATTAAATATAATAAAATATATTATATATGTATGACATTTTCACTAAAAAACATTACTATATATAGTTAATATAACTAGTCAGTAATTTTTAAAGCTCTCAGTGCAGTTTATTATAACAATTTGTCTGTTTTAACTACTGGACCAGAACAAGTCATGAGAACTCAGAAAATGAATCTCAATGGTATCCATTGTTAGTGCATTATTACTGCTCATAATTTTGATGAAGAAGTAGTTGGATGCTACCAATCTGTAACACACCCCACCTCTCAGGCACCTACAGGAAAGGGTGTAAAACATGCCTATATGAAGACTCATATACTTATGAGCTGTAAGAAGTTGCATATAATTGTTGCTACCCTGCCTTGTGTCCTGACAGATCACATGCTCGTGCCCACTCAGCAGTTACCTCTGATCCCTGGATAAATACATGCGCACATGAGCGCGTGCTTACAAGTACGCGCGCACACGCGTGCGCGCGCACACACACACACACACACACACACGCACACGCACACACACACACATACACACGCACATGAACACACACACACCAGTTATCCTCAAAATACCTTGGCTAACAATGACTGGGCATACTTAATTCTTCCCTTGCTACCTCTGGCCCAGTCTTGGAAGTGGCCAACAGCCACTTACCCAAGTTCTTACATCTCTGGTGACTCAACTTCCCTCCAAGGACCGTGGTGAAACTCTTGAGTCTCTCTCCTACACTCGGGAACCTAGAGGTCCAGCTTTTTCGGCCCAACATTGGCTGACATTAATCTTGGTGAATCAAGAGCCAATTGGGGAATAGGACCTTCAGCATTAGTACTCTCAGAATCCCAATTAGATCAATGTATCAGAACTGCCCCCTACAGTAAGATACCAGGATTTCATGCTGCAAACTATCTCTTCAGTATGAGAATTAATTTGTACTAACAATGGAGAATACAAGAGTGTAAAGAGGTAAGAAACAAAAGCCGTTAACCCTCTGTTTGCCTGCATTTAGGATTTAAGTCACAAAGTTGACTTTACCTCTGTAAAGCGGAGATATTCACCTGAAGTAAGCATAGAGAATCTAAATGGTACATTCCCATTCCTTGGTTATTCCTTGTGGCATGTCTGCTTTTCTCACCTCACTTTCTGAAATTCACAATTTGCTTTTGGAACTTCTCTGTAAGCCATAATTTTAAGATAGATTTGTGAGAAGTATTCATCTGCTAGATATCTCCCATTGAAGAAACATATATGTAACAAAAAGAAATATCATACATATTTATGATGATTATTATATGATTGACGTTCATACACATTTTGTAAAGCTCACATAAATATATGTTTTCAAATATAAATAAACTCTTAATCATTTCTCTAAGATAACTTAAATATAGGAGTTAAATCATACAGAATGTAAGAAAATATTTGTAATATATAATTTGTCAAGAATATCCAGAACATCATAATACTTAAAGCAGAATCAGTGACACAAAAGGAAAAGCAAACATGCATAGGAAATTCACAGCAGAAGATACATTAATGAAAAAATATATTTTCACAATCGGCACACTATATTAATAATCAGAAAAAGATGCAAACCAGATACACGGTAAAAAATTAGGTCACCACTGAAAATATTATTGATAAAATGCTGAATAAATGCAAAGAAAATGTGAAGAAAATGTAAGAGACATTGTAAACTTTTTGAAACCTTAGTAAAAAGAAGTAACATAAACCAAAACTAAATTTTATTCACTAGAAAAAATTCATTGGATTATTAAGGTATCACAGAAGTAGAATAAACTTTTTTCAGGGGCCACTAAAAAATTGCCACAATCCAGAGTTTTCAGGGCCTACAAAAAATTGTCACAACCAGGATTCCTGTATTCATTAAAAATAAATCTCAAGAATTAAAGGTAAATCAAAACAATATCAAGGGAAAGAAAACTGTGACCTACAAAGAGAAACATGCAAAGTTCAAGATACAAAGGTGAGGCAGGCACAGCGTAGAGATTACTACTTCTAGGGATGAGAAATAAAAGTAATAAGAAATTGTTTCAAGGTACAGACATCTATCCCTGTAAATATTAAAACTTAATTCCTAGTACAGCATCCGCAGAAAACTGATCTTATGTGGGCTCCGCTGAATATAGTTGTCTGATCATTATAACCACGTATGCAACCTACAGTTTCCCTCTGTCAGATTGCCTCTGGGCTGGTTTGGTTTTCTCTTGGTCCTTCTGCTGCCTTTAGATCCCCATTGCCTCCTCTATAACATTAGCTCCATCCAAGTGTCTCAGTACTAGGGCTACTTACAAGGAGTAACCCTACAACACATTGTAGGCCTCTCAGTTGTTCTCTCATGTTATTTTGATTTATCCTTAATTCCCAAGACTTATTTTTATTGAATATTGAAAATTAAATTTAAGGTCCCAGGCTCTAGAGAAGTTGGGAACGTCCCAATAGCTGAATATTTACCATTGTAAACAGTTGTCTGACTGCACAGATCTCAGCGACATCTTGTAAGAAGGCAGTTGTCCAAATCCAGCTACCTCAAGAACAACTTCTCCATTTTTCTGACATGGTAAAACAAGTTCATGTTACCAGGTCTAAAAACCAACACCTATCCCAATTTTCCATTTTTTTCTTTATTGTAAGTCAAAAATATAGACATTGCTGTTACCTGACCAAAGGTGAATAAGTTGAAAAACTAAATAATCAATTGCCTACTATGTCCTAATAAACAATAAGAAGTTGACCAGATCCTTTGTTCCCTTATGACTCTGAGCTCCAGACCTAATGTCTAGGAGAATGAGTTAAGGGCCTTAAACTCAGGCACACTGGTTATGACTCTGTGTCCAACAGGTACTCCCTTGCTTAACTCATAATGTCAAAATAAAAATGGATAACATGGCAGCTCCCCACAGCTACATGCTTGTTTGTGATCCCATCTTTTATAATGTTGTACAATCTCCCTTCAGGGATACTGCTCAGATCCTCAACTTGTTGCTTTCCTGAACACTCAGAAAATATAGCTTACATTTCTAAGCTACTGTTTCTGAAGTGAGTTTTCTGTTTCTAGCCTGAACTCACCAATGAGAAGACCAAATTCTTTTTCCAAATTTAAAAACTCTCTATGACCTAATGAATGCAACCCAAGATTTCTCTTATTTAGAATCTGGATGGGTGTCAAAGCTGTGAAGTGCTCATTAAGGCTCACCAAGATTTAATCATGGATGCCTGTAGGCAATGTACAATGTGCTACCAGTGGTCCATGAGGAAAAAGTTTCAGAGAAAATGATGTGGAGAAAAAGGGAGCTACCTAATAGCAAAAAAAAAAAAAAAAAAAAAAACATTGGTTACGAGTTCTAATGTGGATGAAGTTAATCAAAACCAGGGCAAACAACCTGTTATCTCACAGAATTTCTTACTTTTTTGCTAAAAACAATGTTTTATTGAATATACATCATACATATAACAAATATTTCCAATATGTATGATATATAGGAACTATATATACTATTATATACATATATACATACATATTTACATACATATACATATACATATATATATATATATATTTGATTCATGTCATAGCTGAAGAGACTTTCCAATTTGTGAAATAAATACTGTTGAACATTATTTTTCCTATTTCCCAAGTATAAAATATTTTGCTTCTAGTAATTAGGAGTAATAATCACTACTTACCAAAGTTTATCCTTTTTCTTTCTGTCTCTCTGTGCATCTTTTGCCTCTCTCTCTCTCTCTCTTTCTCTCTCTCTCTCTGTCTCTCTCTTTCTCTCTCTCTTTGCATGTATGTCTGTATGTATGTATGTGTCTGTAGAGAGACAGAGAGACAGAGAGATCCTCTTTTAGCTAATTATTTATCCTAATATTTGTTTATAGTTAATTTTTATTCCATAATCTCATTCTAAATTTGGCTAAAAGTTAACAGTAAAGCTGCTTTTACATGAATGCTGTGCTATATTAAATGTGCTGATCTATCTCCTTTATAGTCATTAAACCATGCTGAAAGTATTAATTCAGAGGCAATATGAATATAAGATCTTTGAGTTTGGTGGGATCCTAGAAATTTTTCTCTGTCTATACTAACATATCCATTAATAATGCCATTGTTCTGCCATTGCATATGTAGCCATTCATAAAAGAATATTTCACATCAGATTTCTTGGTATTCTGGTTTTCTTTCTGCCATCTATTCTGTCTGTTTTTGTGATATTCTCTGGTCCATAGATATAGGAGCTGTTATGTAGATGTATCTTTTCTTTTACTTCAAAATTTAGTAGACATTGAAGAAACTTAAATATAAATTCTATCCTCCCTCAATTTAGTTTTGTTTTATTTTATTTTCCCCTTTAATTGAAAATAAAATTTCCTCACAGAATATATCTTGATTACTGTTTCTTTTTTCTTTATTCCTTCCAGATCCCTCCACACCTCTTCTTCTAGATGCAGAAACTCACTGATTTGCAAAATCTAGAATCTTATATAAACTAGAATAAAAGCCATAATATATATGGTAAACAGAGAAAAATAAAATATAAATAAAATAAAACGTAAAATTATGATAGAGAGAAAGAAACCTCAGAAGATGCCATTGACTTGGGTTTGTGTTTGCTGTCTCCTATTGAGCATAGAGCCTACCTTTAAGAGTAGTAAATTTCTACAGTAAGACTTTCGTGGAGAATACTAAATTTCATTTACAAGTGGTTATCAATTTGAGGTAGCTCCTATGTAAAGGATGGAGATTTGGGTCTACTATTTTGGGCTCTATAATCCCGTGCTGCCTCAGATTCTAGACATTTATGTATGCCTTGATACTGCTGAAAAAGAGAGCCTTATTTGTTTGCTATCCTCCATGCTCTTTGATCCTTACACTCAGCCTCTGTGCTGGCTAGTTTGATGTCAACTTACAAACTAAGTTCATCATAGAGGAGGGTACATCTATTAGAAAATGCCTGGACAAGATCAAATTGTAAGCAGGACTATAGGGGATTTTCATTTATTTTTTTGCCATTAATGAATTTATTTATTCAATTTACATTCCTATCACAGTGACCCTACTTAAGGAAGTATCCTTTACTATCCTTACAAATCCCTCTCACCAATACCCTCCCCTTCTTCTTAGATAAGGGGGAGTTCCACTTTGGTAACACTCTCCCTGCCTTAGGACATCTAATTCCAGCAGAAAAAAGCATATCCTCTCCCACCAGTGACTAACCAGGAATCTAGGTAGGGGAAAGGGTCCTATTGCATTTTCTTGATTATTGATTGATGTGAATGAACTCAGTCACTGGAAGTTGGTCTACCCCTGGGCCAGTAAGCTAGCATTCCTCTATGGCCTGTGTGTCAGCTCCTGCTTCCAGGTTTCTGTCTTGTGTTATTATTATTTTTTTTCTTCTTTTAGTAATGAACAGTAATGAGGAAACTTAAGCCTAATAACCTCTTCCCCCAGCAGATTTCTTTTGTCATGGTGTTTGATCACAGCAATAGTAACCCTAATTAGGACAGCTTCACTTACAAAGGATTCTCTTAACCCTGAGGGGAGTTATTTGATGTAAGTATCCTCTTTAGGGGTAAGAGTTTTCCTAGGTCTTTTATTCTCTTCACAGTGTCTGGATATGGATTTGTGTACTCCTTCCAATCTCGCTTAGAAGGATGCTACTTTTTTTAAATAGCAGAATAGGTTTTGCACTACATCACTGATCTACCTAGTCCCAGGTTCTTGTTCACCCAAGCAATGAGAGATATCGATTCCACCTTGTGATTTGAGTAAATCAGATAATGCTATATTTGTCTCAAAAAGATTTATGCATCCATTGCATTAGCATATCTTGTAAGGAAGGATATATTGTAGATCTAAGATTTGTGACAGACTTTATGTTTACCTTTCTTCTTTTGTAACATACAGAGTAACTACTTATATCAATGACACTAGAACCTAGGGATGAAAGCTATATCAATGCATGAGCTTGAATCCTCATGTTAAATGAGTCATATAATTGTTTTCTTTGGAAATGTTGCCTTACTGTCAGTTTGTAGAGAACAATCTATAGATTTGTCAACAGCCTGGGTTATTTGGGGATTCTCAAAGAACCCCCTTTACAGCAAACTCTACTAGATATAACTCAATCTCAATATTGGATGCTTGATTTGATACAAGAGATGACAAGTTAGAGCTTTGTTTCACAATTATTTGGAGATTTCATTTAGATCACCTTTATACATGGACATAGTTTAGGAGACTTCTATTATATTAGGTTTTTATATTACCCTTCAATTGGTCCTTAATTTTAGGTGTCTCTCCCATACTCTTTTCTTCATTCACCTTTCCCTCCCACTCCCATGTTGATAATTCCATTTACCACATCATCTACCCACAATTATTCTAGTTTCCTTTCCTACCTATCACACATAACTTACTCTATTCCTGCCTTCTATGGTTCTAGAACTTATAGCAAGATTATCATTGGATTACCAATTAATATATACATGTAACCAAAAATAAACTATATTAGTCTTTCTGAATCTGGGATTCTTCACTCAGGATTATATTTTTTCTAGTTCCATCAATTTGCCTAGAAGTTTGTTGTTTGTTTGTTTGTTTGTTTGTTTTTTGGTTTTGTTTTTTTAATTACTAATTTTATTTCCCCTAACTTTAATTCTTAAACTTCAGCTTCATCAGCAGTTCAGAGTTCTAGCATAATAATACCTTTCCCAGGAAATAGGATTTGTCACAATTTTTACCCCAGAATTCCAAACCTGCATAGAATCAAGTTTACCCACATCTGATTTGGAATCAGACAATTCAGATATACAACTATACAATATAATCATTGTAACTTAACCATTTCTTTCCATCTTTAATTCAGGGTACCCCTACTTTTCTGCAAGGGTTTGTCAGAAAAGTGAGGGTGTCTAGAAATTTTTGATGTAATTTTTTTAACAACTCCATTTCTTAAATGAGTCGTGCCTTAGTTAAGGTATACATTGCTGTTAAGAGACACCATGACCAAGACAGCATTTATAAATAAATAAGTAAAAAAAAAAAAAACACTTACGGGGTCAGAGGTTCAGTCCATTATCATCAAGGTGGAAATCATGTCCGCTTCCAGGTAGGTACAGTGCTAGAGGAGCTAAGAAGGCTATCTCTTGTTCTGAAAGCAGCTAGGAGAAGATTGGTTCTCACATGGTTAGGAGGAGGATCTCAAATCACCCCCCCTAATGATGACAAACTTCTTCCTACAAGGCTACATCTCCCAATAGTGGCACTCCATAGCATATTCAAATCGCCATAGTCCACATATTTTTGTTTTGTTTTCTATTTCAGGATATGAATATAGCAAGTACGAACATGTCTGATCACTGTCTCTGTGATACAATGGAATGTGCCTTGGGTACATGTCCAAGAGTGGTACAGCTGAATGATAGTATAGATCAATTCCAACTTTCTTGAGGAAACATTATACTGATTTTCATTGTAGAATTTTCATTATATTCCCTCTAGCAATGGATGAGTGCTCTTATGCAGTAAAATAACTTCTCACATATAATTATTGTCTCTGACGCTTACTACTGAATGACCTCACCATTTCTACTTCTTTCTGAATGCTGTCTGCCTGATTCAACTTAGTTCTTCTGGCTCAAACTCATCTCCAAAGTGAATGACTTAATCTGCCCTCTTTTGTCTACTTCTTGAATTGCACTGCTTGGCCTCATCCTGATTTTGGTAATATGTTTTATTTTTCTGATTCCTTCTCATTCACTGGCTAATTCTGACTTTACTTATATCTAGTCTAGTTTATCTCTGTTAAACTATTCCAGTAAAAGTTTCATTCTCCTTCCCCCTCTTTCTTTCTCCTTACTTTCCTTCCTCCCTTCCTCCTCCTTCTCTCTTTCGCTCCTTATCCCTCTTTCTTTTGTCTTGAGATTTTTAAGTATCTTATTTCTGGCTCATTCTGTCAAATCTCTGATTTGTCACTTTATCTGCCCCTCAATTAGACTTTACTTTTAAACATAGATTCTTCCTCCTAAAAACTAAATCTATCCACATTTTTAGAGATTAAAGGTGCACAATGAAAGCATGTCTATATTCCAGCCAGATCATACTCTAATCAAATGTATTTCAGAAGGATTAAATGGAGCTAGAAAGTCTTTAGATCTGATCCCTTGCCAAAAGAGCCATGTTGCTGGATTATAAGTCTTCTATATTATGCCATATTCTTTCCAGCAACAGCTGTCATTGTTTAATTGATCGTCCCCATTTTGGAGGTTTTTGTTTTCATTCTTCTGATGGAAACAAATGTTAAACATTTCTTTAATTGTTAACCATTTGATTTACCTCTATTGAGAATTCTTTTTTTAAATCCTTACCCTTATTTAAATTTGATTATCAGTTTTCTTGATATTTGGTCTGTTTTGAATTATTTGTTTGTTTTGGGTATGAAGCTTCTATTTGATATACAGTTGGTAAAAATATTTTTTCATTCTGCAGGCTAGCATTTTGACAAAATGACATCGTCTTTTGCTATGCAAAATCTTCTTAGTTTTTAGGTCCTGTTTATTAATTGTTTATCATAGTGCTTGTGCTAGTGGTGTTTTGTTCAGAAAGATTTTTCTTGTGCCAAAGAGTTCAAGGATATTCTTCACTTTCTCTTTTACTGTCCAGAAAGCTTAGTTTTATGTTGACTTCTGTGATGTGTTAGAAATTGAGTTTTATTCAGGGTGACACATATGCATCTGTTTGAATTCTTCTTGATGCATCTGCCCAGTTTGGCCACCACCATTTGTTGAAGATGTTATCTTTTATTACAGTGTCTGTTTCTGGCTCCTTTACCAAAAATCTAAGTGTAGAGATTTATATGTGCGTGTTTAATTCTACTTTATTGATTCACATGTTTATTTTGTATAAGAAAGAATCTGTTTTTATTGTGTTACCCTTGTAATACTCTCTGATGTCAGGAATACTGAAATTTCTACCAGTAACTTATTATTCAGGATTTTTTTAACTATCTTTTTTGATTGTTTGGTTGATTGGTTTGAGTGGTTCCATTCGAAGCTGAGACATTTTATTTCAATATCTATAAAGGATTTTATTAGATTTTTGGTGGAGATTGTATTGAATTTGTAGCTTGTTTTATGATAGGGTTGCCATTTTTACCACATCAATCTTATTGATCCATGAGTATTGGAGACCTTTCCATCTTCTAATATTTTATTTAGTTTTTTCATTAGTTTACTAATTTTTTTATCACTAAGTCTTTCACTTTCTTATATTTATACCATAATGGTTTTATGACGTGATGTTATTTTGAAATGTGTTGTTTCCCTTATTTGTTTTTTTCTGCCCAGTTGTTAATTGTATACAGACTACTTATTTTTGTGAGACAAATTTTTAACAAGCTGTATTTTTGAAAGTGTTCATAAGCTGTAGGATTTTTCTTGTAAAATTGTATATATGTAGTATGTATACTATCATATTATCTTCAAATAAAGATACTTTGGCTCATTCTTTCCATTTTGAATCCCCTTGTTCCACTTCAGTTATTGCTGTATCTAAGACTTCCAGTACTATAATAAATAGGTATGGTTAGAGTGGACAGTCTTGTATTTTTCTAGATTGTGTTGGAATTGCTTTTAGTTTTTCTCCATTTAAGTTAATGCTTGATATCAGCTGTTATAAACTGCCTTTTTTATGTTGAGGTATGTCCCTTGTATCTCTAACTTCTCCAGGATGATAAAAATGAAGGGCTGTTAGAATATCAACAGCCTTCTTGTCATCTAATAAGATGATCATATATATTCGTTTTTGGTTTTTGTGTTTGATTTGGTTTATATTGTGATTACATTTATTAATTTCAGTATGCCAAACCATTTTAGCATCACTCAGACAACGCTTATTTGCTGATGGTAGAGAGTACTTTTGATGTGTTTTTGGAATAATTTTGCAAGTATTTTATTGTGAATTTTTGCACCTATGTTTACAAGGAAAATTTTCTGTTATTTTATCTCTTTATTGAGTTTTTATGGGTTTTGGGTATCAGGGTAAAAATGACATTGGAAGACATGTTGGGTAATGTTCCATCTGTTTCTACTTTTGTGGTAAAATTTACGAGAATTTGCATTCACATCTATGCACCAAACACAAAGACACCCAGTTTCATGGAAGAAACACTATTATTGCTTAAATAACCCACAGATACTGATAGTTTAAGTCTTCAACAACCCATTCTTACTAATAAATTGATCATGTAGAAAAAATCAAGAATGGATTGCTGGAGCTAACTTACATTATAAACCAATTAAACCTAAAAGATATCTACAGAACAAATCACATAAACAGTAAAGAATATAATTTCTTCCCAGTACCTCATGGAAATTTCTCCTAAATTAACCATATGCACAAATGTGGTCTCAATAGACATAAGAAAATGAAATAAAATCCTATATCCTTTAGGACCACCATGGATTAAGGCTAGATATCAGCAATAGCAGAGAACTTACAAACTCATGGAAACTGAACAACTCCCATCTGAATGAAAGTGGGTCAAGATATAAATTAAAGAAGACATTAGAGGCTTTCTATAAGTGAAAAGAGAAAGAGAGAGAGAGAGAGAGAGAGAGAGAGAGAGAGAGAGAGAGAGAGAGA
>NW_021620995.1:7105212-7186606 GCF_004785775.1 Grammomys surdaster
AGAGAGAGAGAGAGAGAGAGAGAGAGAGAGAGAGAGAGAGAGAGAGAAAGTAAAAAGCAATCCCAACTGTGTGGGAAACAAGTAAGGCAGTTGAAAGAAGTAAGATTTTAGCACTAGATTTCTACATAAAAAAAATTAGAGAGATCTCTTAACAGTTTACCTGCAAACTGCAAAGAAAAGAAGAAATCATACACACGGGGATGTGACCAAAAGAAATAATCGTACTTGCATTTGAAAATAAACTAATAACAATAACAACAATAAGAAAATAAAATGAATCAAGGAAACAGAGTATAGATTCTTTGCTAAAAACCTATGAAATTGATAAATTCTTATGGAAATCATACTAAAACACTGAGAGAAAATATCCAAATTAACAAAATTAGAAATGAAAGAATCAAAGAACAGACACCAACGAATTCCAAAGACTCTCAATGGCATAGTTTAAAAAGTTCCACCCCATCAAATTGGAAAATCCAAAATAAAACTGGATAGTTACTAATAAATATACTTCTCAAAGTTAAATCAGGATCAGATAGGCAATTTTAAGAGACCTAAAGTGTCTAGTAAATTAGAAGTAGTAACTAAAACTCTACCAACCATTCTTCATAAAAGTGTCATCTGTGTTTGTGATGGTTCGTATATGTTTGGTCCAGGTAGTGGCACTGTTATTAAGTGTGGTCTTGTTCAAGTAGATGTGGCCTTGTTGGAGTAGTTATGTCACTATCACTATGGCCTTCAAGATCCTCTTCTTAGCAGCCTGGAACCTAGTCTTCTCCCAGCAGCCTTCAGATGAAGATGTAGAAATCTAAGGTCCTCCTGCACCATGCCTACATGGATGCTGCCATGCTCCCACTTTGATGATATTGAATTGAGCCTCTAAACAGCAATTAAATGTTGTCAGTCTAACTCATGCCTTGGGCATGGTGTCTGCTCATCACAGTAAAACTATAAGGCTGGATTGTTTCCAGTTTCTGGCGATTATAAGTAAGGCTCCTTTGAACATAGTAGAACGTGTGTCCTTGTATTATGATGGAGATTCTTTTGGATTCATGCCTAAAAGCACTATTGCTGGGTTCACAGGTAGGACTACCCCCAACTTTCTGTACTTCCAGTGGTTGTACAGATTTGCAATTCCACCAGCAATGAAGGAGTGTTCTCCTTTCTCCACATCCTTGCCAACATGTGCTTTGGCTTGAGTTTTTAATGTTAGTCATTCTGATTGATATAAAATGGAATCACAGAATAATTTTGATTTGCATATCAATAATTAGTAAGAGGTTTGAACATGTCTATAGGTTTTTGGAAATTCAAGATTCTTCTGACAAGAACTTACTGTTTAGCTCTGTCTATAACCCAGTTTTTAAATTTGTATTATTTGTATTTATTTTTGGAATCTAACTTCTTGAGTTTTTTTATGTATTTTGGATATTGTCTCTCTGTCAAATGTAAGGATGGTAAATAATCTCACACAATTGGTAGGCAGCAATTTTGTCTTATTGACTGTGTTCTTTGCTTTACTCAAGATTTTCTGTTTCATGAGGTTTCATTCATCAATTGTTGATCTTAGAGCCTGAACCATTGGTGTTCTGTTCAGGAAATTTTCTCCTGTACCAATTTGTTCAAAGCTATTTTTTTCATCTCTTAGATTTAGTGTATATAGGTTTAGGGTTTATAGGTACGTGGGTTTATACATGTGTCTTTAATTTAATACCATTGCTTAACTTGTTGGTCTCTGTACCAAAACCATGTAGTACTTATCATTATTTCTCTGTAGTACAGCTTGAGGTCAGGGAGAGTGATCCCTCCAGAAGTTCTTTTATTGTTCAGGATTTTTTGGCTATCCTAGTTTTTATTTTTTTATATAAAATTGAAAAATGTTCATCCAATGTATGTAAAAAAATGTATTGGAATTTTGAAGGAAATTGTATTGAATCTGTAAATATTTTTTGGATGGGATGGTCATTTTCACAATGGGCTTCAACCAAAGAATGAATACAAAAAAAAATGTTATTCAGTTACACAATGTCATTCACTCAACTATTAAAAACAGTATCATGAATTTTGCAAGCAAATGGATAAAACTTGAAAATATCATTCTGAATTTGGTAATCTAGACCCAATAGGACATGCATGGTATGTACTCACTGATAAGTGGATATTGGTGATAAAGCACAGAATATCCATGATACATGCCTATGACCTAAAGAAGTTAAACAATAAGAAATACCCAAGAAAGGATACTTGAGTCCCACATAGAAGGAGACTAAATCAGTCATGAAGCAGAGGGTGAGAAGGACCTTGTGGAAGAGAAGAGGGGGAGGGAAAAGGCAGGAGGCAAGATCAGGTGCAGAAAGACAAAAGGTAAGAAGACCACCTTTCCCCAGGAGAATGAGTGGAAATCTTCAGCTGCCGGTGATTGGGGTGGTGGAAATCTCAAGGCAGTCCTAGAGAACTGGAACAGTGGAGGCTCTGAGGAGTCAAAGTTGGTAACTTTAGCTGAAATGTCTAACAGTGGAGACATGGAATCTGAACAGGCCACCTCCCTTAGGCAGACAGGGCCTCCAGTATCCACGAATAATGATGTCAACACATTCCCAAAACCTTCAATCCAAAATTTGTCCTGTCTAAAAGAAAGTTAGGAGAAGATACTGAGAGAATGGCATACCAAAACAGACCCAACATGAGACTCATCCCGTTGGCAAGCACTAATCTCTGACACTCTTAATGTCCACTTTACCTACAGACACTGGCCTAGCATAACTATCCTCTGGTTTACCCAGCAGCTGATTGAAACAGAT
Source organism: Grammomys surdaster (assembly GCF_004785775.1). NCBI lineage: Eukaryota > Metazoa > Chordata > Mammalia > Rodentia > Muridae > Grammomys > Grammomys surdaster. The sequence continues at coordinate 7,108,014 of NW_021620995.1, forward strand.
ATGGACACCCACAGGTGATCATTGGATGAATAAGGGACCCTTATGTCAGAGTTGGGAGAAGGATCAAAGACCTTGAAGAGGATGGGAACCCTACAGGAAGGCAATCAATGTCAATTAATATGGACCCGTGGGAGATTTCAGAGTTCTAGGCACCACTCAAATGGGATGGACCAAGGCCCCTGGAACATATGTTGCGAAGGGCTGACTTGTTCTGCCACAGTGGGAGAGGATGTTCCCAATCCTGCATCCATAATTTAAAGTAAATTAATTAATTAACAAATGAGCACACCACCAGCTTGTTTTATTGCATAATTTTCTCCAAATTTTTCTTTAAATGTCTAATCCCCATTGCATGCTATTTAGAGGCAGAGCTTCTAGGAGGTAACTAAGGCTAGATAAGTTCCTAAGGGTGGTTCTGATTCAATATAGTTGGTTGCCATAGAAGAAGCAAAAAATGTCTCTTCATAGATAGGAATCAGTTAAACACTGTGTGAAGACAGAATGAGAGGGCAGATGTCTGCAAGTCTGAATAAAGTCTGCATCTAAACCCCCAAACATGAATTTCAGAGCCCAAAAGTGAGAGTGCATAAGTTCTGTTGCTTAACACTTTATTTCAGTGGAAAATTGGTATTGCAGTTCAAGTAGACCAGAAGATACATCCTACAAAATCTCAGGAAACTTGGAGTGAGAATTGTCAAGTTACTTAAGAAACTCATGAGAGAGAGAGAGAGAGAGAGAGAGAGAGAGAGAGAGAGAGAGAGAACAAAACACCAACAGTTAATAACTTAAGAAGACAAGAATATTTACTTGCACCAATTTAAATAGGATACTGACACGTCCAGTTAGCAAAAGATGGCAGAAAATTTTATGAAAGGTGTTGAAAAGAGAGATAAGTTTATAAACTACTAGAAGATTATATCGGTGCTTACATTAAAAAAAAAATATCCGTGGTGATCTCCAAGAGAACTCCTAAGACTAATTCCATATCGATAAAAGGAACAATACAACATAAACATAGAGAAAATGCTTTATACTTTTAATTAATCAGTATTAATACCTGGATCCCAAATTTCCTTAAACATAATTCTATGTAACCTGGAAAATGAGATGTAACACAATTTATCCAGGATTAAATTCTCCACTGCTATGCCTTCCTCCCAGGAGGCCTTCCATGACCAGGGACAACAAGGCTAGATAGCCACACCACAGTCCCCAGATGTTAGGCTCCCTGGAAGTTCACAAGCCTTGAGATCTGCCCTATAGTTTCTGAGATCTATCTCTCATGCCATACCTCTACCTGCAATCTTGAATCTCCACTCCCCAACCCAGTCCACAGATCTTCTTCCTCATGGGATACCTGTTGGGACCCAGCAAAACCGTGCCCAGAGGTCTGCTGTTCTCTGTGGTTACCAGACCAACTAACACCAGAGAAAAACAGATGTCTAAAGACAAGTGCAAGAATAAAATCAACAAAAGCCCATAAAATGTGGCATCATCAGAACTCATATCTCCAACTACAGCAAGCCCTAGATATACTAAAACACCTTAAGAGCAAGACCAGAAATCTTACCTTATGAAGATGATAGAGGCCTTTGAAAAGGGAATAAATAAATCCATAGGGAAATACAGTAAAACACAGTCAAACAGCTAGAAGCCTTTAAACAGGAATCAAATAAATCCCTTAAAAATATAGAGGAATATACAATAAAACAGGTGAAGAACTTGAATGAAACTTTTCAAGACCTGAAAATGGAAATAAAAGCAATAATAAAAGTACAAAAGGAGGCAACCCTGGAGTTGGAAAACTAAAGAAAGAGAACAAGAATTAGTAACATGAGCATCACTAACAGGATAAAAGAGATGAAATAGTGAATCCCAAATGTAGAAGATACAACAGAAGAAATTCATACAGAAGTCAAAGAAAATATTAAATCTAAAAATTTTCTATAAAAGATCCAGGAAGTTTTGGGAACTATGGAAAGATCAAACCAAAGAATTGTAGAAATAGAAGAGGAAGAAGATTTCCAGTTCAAAGGTCAAGAAAATATCTTTAACAAAATCAAAAAGAAAAAAGAAAGAAAGAAAGAAAGAAAGAAAGAAAGAAAGAAAGAAAGAAAGAAAGAGAGAGAGGGGGAGGGAGGGAGGGAGGGAGGAAGGAAGGAAGGAAGGAAGGAAGGAAGGAAGGAAGGAAGGAAGGGAGGAAGAAAAGAAAAGAGAAAAAACCCTTCTTTAACCTAAAGGAAAATATAACCATAACATATATAAAGCTTACAGAACGGCAAGTAGATTTGATCAGAAAAGAAAATCTTCCTGCCACATAATAATCAAAACACTAAATGTGCGCAACAAAGAACGAATTTTGAAGGCTGTAGAGCAAGAGGTACCATGTTGATGGGCAGAAAAATTGGTAAGATCTAGCATATTTAGGAAGCCTAGCAACTCTCATAATTGAGAACAATAGGCATTGGAATGTATTCCTGTCCAGGAGGAAGTGACCATGACACCCAACAAAGAAGACTATGGCAACTGATCATGAAGCCTAGACCCCAGAGTTCTCCATGCTGGTAAGATATCTAGATAAGCTCTGAGAATTTAACCAATAACCTTTCCATCCCTGACATTCACTTCTGAAAAAAATATATTCACCCTGAATACGATGTATGAATCCATTTAGTTTGTACAAACAAGGAGTGTCTCCTTCTTCAAGGACCGCTATGTCACAAATGGAAGGGGACCCACATTCAAAAAGAAATATTGTTAAACAGAAAGGACACTACCAATTTAGTTCTATGAAGCCACAGCTACACTTATGCCTAAAACACACAAAGACTCAACAAAGAGAACTTCTGACCAATTTCCCTTATGAACATTAATGCAAAAACACTAAATATTATTTTCACAAACCAAATCTACGAATACTTCAAAACAATCATTCACCATTGTCAAGTAGGCTTCATCCCAGAAATGCAAGGATGGTTCAATATATCAAAGACCATGAACATAATCTACTACATAAACAAACTCAAAAAAAAAAAACACATGATCATTTCATTAGATGCTGAAAAAGCATTTGACAAAATTCAACATCCCTTCATGTTAAAAGTCTTGGAAAGATTAGCAATTCAAGGCCCATACCTAAACATAGTAAAAACAATATACAACAAACCAGTAGCCAACATCAAATTAAATGGAGAAAAACTTGAAACAATCCCATTAAAATTAGGGACTAGACAAGGCTTCCTGGTCTCTCCCTATCTATTTAATATAGTACTTGAAAGTCTAGCTAGAATAATTATACGACAAAAGGAGGACAAAAGGATATAAATTTAAAAGAAAGAAGTCAAAATATCACTATTTACAGATGATATGAGAGTATACTTCAGTGAGTCCAAAAATTCCACCAGAGAACGTCTAAACCTGATTTAAAACAAAACAAAACCTTCAGCAAAGTGGCTGGATATAAAATCAACTCAAACAAATCAGTAGCCTTCCTTTTCTCAAAGGATAAACAGGTTGAGAAAGGAACTAGGAAATGACACTATTCACAATAATCATAAACAATATAAAATACCTTGGTGTGACTCTAACCGAGGAAGTAAAAGATCTGCATAAAAAGAACTTCAAATCTCTGAAGAAAGAAATTGCAGATGATCTCAGAAAATGGAAAGATCTCCATGCACATGGATTATCAGGGTTAATATAGCAAAAGTGACCATATTGCCAAAAGCGATCTATAGATTCAATGCAAACCCCATCAAAATTCCAACTCAATTCTTCATAGAGTTAGGAAGAACAGTTCTCAAATTCATTTGAAATAGCAAAAATATTAGGACAGCAAAAACTATTTTCAACAATAAAAGAACTTCTGGGGAAATCACCATCCCTGACCTCAAGCTGTACTACAGAACAACAGTGACTAAAAACTGTATGATATTGGTACAGAGATAGGCAGGAAGATCAATGGAATAGAAGTAAGTCCTAGAAATGAACACACACACCTATGGCCACTTGATCTTTGACAAAGGAGGTAAAACCATTCAGAGGAAAAAAGAAAACATTTTCAACAAATAATGAGGTTCAACTCCGATCAGCATATAGAAGAATGCAAATAGATTCAGTCTTATCTCCTTGTACAAAGATCAAGTTCAAGTATCATGGACCTCCACATAAAACCTGATACATTGAAACTAATAGAGGTGAAAGTGGAGAAGAGTTTCAAACACCTTGGAACGGGGAAAATTTCCTGAAAAGAATGGCTTATGCTCTGAGATCAAGAACCAACAAATGGGACCTCATAAAACTGCAAAGCTTCTGTAAGGCAAAGGACACTGTTAATAGGACAAAGAAGCAACTAATAAATTGGGAAAAGATCTTTAACAATCCTACATCCAATAGAGAGCTAATATCCAATATATACAAAGAACTCAAGAAGTTAGACCCTAGAGAATCAAATAACAGTACTAAAAATGGGGTACAGAGCTAAACAAAGAATTCTCAACTGAGAAATACCAAATGGCCTAGAAGCACTTAAAGATATGTTCAACATCCTTAGTCATCAGGGAAATGCAAATCAAAACAACCTTGAGATTCGACTTCATAACATTCAGAATGGCTAAGATCAAAAACTCACCTGACAGCAGGTGCTGGTGAGGATATGGAGAAAGAATAAGATGATATTGTTCACAGAAGCTGGAAAGAACCCAGATGCCCCCCAAAGAGGAATAGATACAGAAAATGTTGTATATTTATACAATGCAATGCTACTCAGCTATTAAAAAGAATGGTGTCATGAGATTCTTAAGCTAATGAATGGAACTCAAAAATATCATGCTGAATGTCGTAAACCAATCACAAAATGACACACATGGTATGCACTCACTGATAAATGGATATGAGCCCAAATGCCTGGAATACCCAAGATACAATTCAGACCACATAAATCTCAAGAAGAAGAAAGATGCTGGGCGATGGTGGCACATGTCTTTAATCCTAGCACTTGGGAGGTAGAGGCAGGCGGATTTCTGAGTTTGAGGCCAGCCTGGTCTACATAGTGAGTTCCAGGACAGCCAGGTCTACACAGAGAAATCCTGTCTTGAAAAACCAAAAGGAAAGAAGAAGAAGAAGAAGAAGAAGAAGAAGAAGAAGAAGAAGAAGAAGAAGAAGAAGAAGAAGAAGAAGAAGAAGAAGAGAGACCAAAATGTGGTACTTCATTCCTTCTTAGAAAGAGGAACAAAATTATCAAGGGATCAAATTCTTAGACAAAATGTGGAGCAGAAACTGAAGGAAAGGTCATCCAAAAACTGCCTGGAGATCCATCCCATATACAGTCACCAAACTATTGTGGATGCCAAGAAGTGCATGCTGATAGGAGCCTGATATAGCTGTCTCCTGAGAGGCACTGCCAGAACCTGACAAACCTGAGATGCTCACAGCCAGCCATTGGACTGAGCAAGGGGTACCTAATGGGGTTCCTAATGGAGGAGTTAGAGAAAGGACTAAAGGAGCTAAAGGGGTTTGCATTCCCATATGAAGAAGAATAATATCAACCAAACAGACCTGCTCCTAGAGCTCCCAAGGAATAAACTACCAACCAAGGAGTACACATGGAGGAAGCCATGGTTCCAGCTGCATATGTAGCAGACTATGACCTTGTCAGGCACCAATGGGAGGAGAGTCCCTTGGTCCTGTGAATGCTCAATGTCCCAGTATAGAATGATTCAAGGGCGGGAAGGTGGGAGTGAGTGGATGGATGGACTAACACTCTCATAGAAGCAGGCGAGTGGAGAAGGGATAGGGGATTTTGGGTAGATGGGACCTTAAAAGATGAATAACATTTGAAATGTAAATAAAGAAAATATCCAATAAAATAATAAAAAAATCACACAGTGAAAAGAATGCACACCACAAAAAAATAAGGTTTAATAAAAAACAAAAAACCTAACACCTCTTTGTGTTACACATATTGGAGCAGTCAGGAGTAAAAGGCCCATACCTAAACACAATAAAATAATATTCAGCAAGCCCATGATTATAGCTAAATGTAGTGAGACTTAGAGCAACCCTATGAAAACCAGGGACTAGACAAACTGCCCACTCTCTCACTATTGAATCAATATAGTGTTTGAAGTTCCTGCTAGAGCAATAGGAAAACAAAAGGAGATCAAGAAGATACAAATTGGAATGAAAGTAATCAAAGTATCATTGTTCACAGATGATATAATATACATAAGTGACTCCACAATTATACCAAGAATTTCTACAGTTGATAAACAACTTCAGCAAAGAGTCTAGATGCAAGGTTAATTCAAAGAAATCAGTAATACATTTCATACAAATGATAAATTGGCTGATATACAAATTAGCAAAATAACACTCTTAAAATTACCAACAAATAATATAAAATAGATTAATGTAACACTAACCAAGCAAGTGAAAGATCTGCAAGTCAAGAACTTCAAGTTCTGAAGAAAGACATTGAAGAAGACCTCAGAAATTGCAAGACCTCCCATGCACAGGTATCAGTAGGATTAACATAATGAAATGGCCATCTTACTAAAAGCAATCTAGAGATTCAATGCAACTTTATTCAAATTCTAACACAATTTTTTACATATCTTAAAAGAACAGTTCTCAATTTTGTATGAAATAACAAAGAGTGTTGGATGGCCAAAACAATCTTGAACACTAAAAACCTTTTGAAGAAATAAGATGCTCGAACATATAACAAGGACATATGCTCAACTATGTTCATAGCAGCCTTGTTTATAATAGCCAGGAGCTGGAAAGAACCCAGATGTCCTTCAACTGAGGAATGGATTCAAAAAATGTGGTATATTTACACAATGGAGTATTACTCAGCTATTAAAAACAATGAATTCGAGAGGTTCCTAGGTAAATGGATGGAACTAGGAATTATCATCCTGAGTGAGGTAAGCCAATCACAAAAGAATACACATGGTATTCACTCACTGATTATTGGATATTTGCCCAGAACCTTGAAATGCCCAAGATGCAACTCACAGGCCACATGAAGCCCATAAAGAAGGAAGACCAAGTGGGAGTGATTCGGTTCTTCTTAGAAGGAGCAACAAATTACTCAAGGGAGCAAATATGGAGACAAAGTGAGGAACAGAAACTGAAGGAGGGGCCGTTTCAAGACCACTCCACCTGAGTATCTATCCCATGTGCAATCACCAAAGGTAGAGGCTGATGTGGAAGTCAGGAAGGGCATGCTGATAAGAGCCTGATATGGATATCTCCTCAGAGGTCTTCAAGAGACTGACATACTCAGAGGCAGATGCTCACAACTAGCCATTGAACTGATCATGGGGTTCTCAATAGAGGAGTTAGAGTGAAGACTGAAGGAGAGCTGAAAGGATTTGAAACACCATGAGGAGAGCAACAATACCAACCAACCACAGCTCCCAGGGTCTAAACCACCAGCCTGGGAGCACTTAGGGAGGGATCCAGCGCTTCAGTTGAATATGTAAGAGTGGAGGGCCCTGCTGGGCATAGGTGGAAGAAGAGAACCTTGACCACATGAAGGCTGGATGCCCCAGGGGGTGGGAATTTTGAGGGTGAGGAGGTGGGAATGGGGGGATAGATAGAGGTTACATCCACAGAGAAGAAGCAGGAGGGGTGAGGGGATTGGGGGTTCCTGGGTGGGTGGGGGATGGGGTAAGGGGACAACATAGGAAATGTAAATAAAACATCCAATAAAAAAAAAAGAAATAACCATCCCTGATCTCAGACTGTTAAAAAAAAAGTGATAAAATCTGCATGGTATTTGTATAGAAGCAGACATAGTGATCACTCAAATTATAAGCCCATATAACTATGAACTCTTGATCTTGACAAGGAAGCCTAAATTCATACAAAAGAGAAGAAATGTTTAATAAATAACAGTGGTATCTAGATGTCTGCATGTAGAGGAGTGCAAGTTTATCCATATTTATCTTCCTGCATCAAACTCAAGTACAGTTGGATCAAGAACCTCATATAAAACTGGATCTACTGAATCTAATAGAAGAGAAAGAGGGAAATACCCTTGAATCATTGGAACAGGAAACAATTTCCTCAACAGAACACCAATCACTCAGGCTTTACAATCAAAAATTGATTAACGGGATCTCACGAAACTGAAAAGCTTATGTAAGGCAAAGGATAGTGTCAAAGGGACAAAATGGTTCCCTACTGCTTGGGATTAAAGATTTTTCACTAATCCTACATGTAACAAGGGGATGCTATCTAAAAATATATAAAGAACTCAAAAGTTAAAATTCAAATATCCAAATAATCCAATTTTAAAAGGGAATACAGAGCTAAACAGTGAATTCTCATCACAGAAATCTTGAATGACCAAGCATCACTTAGAGAAATGTTCAAAGTCCTTAGACATCAGGGTAATGCAAATCAAAAAGACACTGGATTCCATTTTATGTCAATCAGAATGTCAAGATTAAAAACTCAAGTGACAGCACATGCTGGTAAGGATGTGGAGAACAAGGAACACTTTTCGATAACTGGTAGAATGGCAAACTTGTATAACCACACTGGAAATCAACCTTGCAGTTTCTAAGAAAATTGTCCCACATAAGGACCCATCAATATTGCTTCGAGGCATGTACTCAAAAGATGCTAAAAGGACAAATGCTCTAGTATGTTCTTAGCAGCCTTATTTGCAATAGCCAGAAACTGGAAACAACCAAGATAGTCTTAAAACAGTGAATGCAGACACAGAATGTGGGTTCATTTACAAAAGAAATACTATTCAGCTATTAAAAGCAATGCCATCATGAATTTTACAGGCAAATGGATAGAACTAGCATACATTATCCTGAGTGAGGTATCCCAGACCCAAAAGGAGATGTATGGTATGTACTCACTGATAATTAGGTATTAACCATAAAGTACAGTGTGGGGAAAATTTAGAGGCTGCCACAGTGGTGGGGCCCAGTAGGGGCCTCCACGCTGTGGCGGGTCCCACATTCGGGAGGAACCCTATAGTTCCAGCGGCCTAGAGGCTTTGGCGGCGGCAAGCCCCAATAACACGAGGAAGTCCTTGGTTCCAGAAAAGTTTATTGTCATGGCGGATGGTAGATGGATCTAGGTGTACCTCCCAAAACTCAGGGCAGTCCTGAGCTATATAGGGAAGGAGAAAGGGGGAGGATTGGGGGAAGATCTGGGGAAGGCATGCTTAATTTGCTCTGCCCTCTGGCCTTCATTAGTATGTAAATCCCTAGGGCCTGAGGCCTATAGCCTGGCCTATGTGACTGAACAATGTAATTCTATGGAGACTGTGACTGCTTTTCTGGATCCTGGATTCTGGGGGCACCAAACTCCTGCCGGTTCTCACACAGAATCCCACGCAGAGTCTGCAGAGTCTCGGGGTTCTAGGCACCTGCTCAACCATTACCCAGGATACCCTTACATAGTCCCACAGTACAGGATACCCATGAAATACTTCAATGACCCAAAGAAGATAAATCAAAGGAAGACCCAAGCAAAGATGCTTGAATAACTTAGAAGGAGGGATAATATAGTCATAGGAGGAAGATGGAGGGATGGACCTGGGGGGAAAAGAGGATTGTAGAATAATGTGGATGGTTCAGGAACTGCTGTGGGGAGAGACAAGAAAGAGTGTCATAAGAGTAAGAGAATGAATGGAAACCTGCAGCTGGCCGGCAGCATCTCTGTGAGGTTCTAGAGACATGGGTTGAGGAAGGTTCTCAGGACTCACTGTGCATGACCTTATGTCCATGTCCTAGAAGTTCCCATATGAAACTAATGTAACTCCTATAGTCAGGCAGCACTCCCATAGTAGGATGAAGAACATCAACTCACCACCAAATTTTCACCCAAAATATGTCTTGTCTAAAAGAAATACAGAGTCATAGATGAAGTAAACACCAAAAAAATGGCCAACCAATAATCAGCCTAATTGAGACACATTCCATTGGCAAGGACCAATCCCTGACATTATTAATGATACTCCATTATGGTTACAGACTGGGGCCTAAGACTAGTTCTTAGCACTATCAACAATACTCTGTTATGCTTGCAGACAGGACCCTAGAATAATTATTCTCTGAGAGGCTGCATCCAGCAGCTTAAACAGATGTCCATACTCACAGCCAAACATTAGATGGAGCTTAGGACTCTTAGGGAAACATTGGGGGAAGTATTGATGGCCCTGAAGGGATAAGAATTCCAGAAGAAGACTAACAGAGTCACGTACTTGGACAACTGGGACTCTCACAGACCAAGCCGCTAAACAAAGAGCATATACGGAGGCCCCTGGTACACATGTAGAAGATTTTCAGCTAGTCTTCATGTGGATCTCCCAACAACTAAATCTGTTGACCGTCCCTAAAACAGTTGACTGTCCATGCATATATGTACATATATATATATATATATATATATATATATATATATATATATATGTGTGTGTGTGTGTGTGTGTGTGTGTGTGTGTGTGTGTGTGTGTATAATGTGAAAATCGAAAGAAAGCAGTGTTGAGAAACAGAACACATGTTGATATGAGAAGAATATATTCAAAATTAATATTATATTTTTTATGTAAACAGCTTTAACTAAGTATGTATAACAAAAATAGAGATCATTAGAGGTTATTAAAAACAGTTGTTTCATTAACTAAATATGTACTGAACGTTTCAAAATGAAGGAATAGTAGGAAGTAATGTAATCTGAATTTACATGGGAAACCATGTAGAGTATCCACACAAATGTTTATCATCTAGACTATTTTAAGAGCCTAAATTCTATATTGTAATATGTTTTACAGTGTAACCATTAGTTTAAAACCTGCAAGGGAATATGTTTCTGTACACATTTCTGAACATAATTTTATTACTATATAAAATTATATTTAGTTAAAGTTAGGTAATCACATGGTTAGAGGTTACTATATCAGTCATTATACTTCTATATTATACCAAATCCTAAGTACATTTTCTCATATATTTTAAAGATATTAAACATATAAATATTAGATCATATATAGATTGAAACTAAAATAATCAAAAGATTTGATAATGGCATAACTATTTTTCAGTGTAAGTTAGTCTGATAGACTTTACATACATATCTAAACACACATACACAGGTATATATTCATAGATTTTTTTCTAAGCATTTTGTCATTCACTTAAATTTAATTGTTATGGATCACTGACTGATATAGATTTTATATATTCTTCTTCCACATTTCTACCAGAAATTTAGTCACTTTTATTTTGCAAATAGTTTATTTATTTATTCACTACTTCCTGACCACTATTTCCCCTCTCTTTTCTCATCCCAGCCAAATATCCTTACCTCTCCTCTACCCCTTGCACTTCCTTCCCTACCCCTTGCATTCCTCCTTCATTTCTCCTCAGAAAATGCTGGCATTCCCTGGATATCAACCAGCCCCCCTGCCATATCAGGTTGCAGTAAAACTAGGTACTTCCTCCTCTATTAAGGCTAGAGGAAGAAACCCAGTAGGAGGAGAAGATCCCAAAGCCAGACAACAGAGGCAAAGAAAGTCCCTCCACCCACTGTTAGGAGCTGCATAAGAAGACCAAACTTCACAATTTTTCCCACATATGTGCAAAGTGCCTAAGTCAGACTCATATAGGCTCCCTGGTGGGTAGTTCAGTCTTGTGAGCCCTTATAAGCCCCATTTAGTTAATTCTATGGCTTTACTTGAGGTGTCTCTTACCCTTCTGACTGTGACAGTCCTTCCTCCTCCTCTTTAACAGGATTCCCAAAGGTCAACTTAATGTTTGACTGTGGGTCTCTGCAACTGTTTCTACCAGTTGCTGGCTGGGTAGGGCCTCTCTGGTGACAATTGGGTTAGATGCCAGTCAGTGAGTATAGCAGACTATGATTATAATTAAAAATAATTTCATTTGCTTTTTTCTTTCTTACGAATTTGTTTTTCATTCCTGGTTGGTTCTATCCTAGCTTTCTTGGCTATAGAATTGGCTCGTGGCCCTCCACACATCCCTCTCATGGCATGGCTCTTAAGATGAACCAATAATTGGTTGGCCAGTCTCACAACTTATGTGCCACTTTTATCTCAACACATCTTGTAGGCAGGACAAATTTTAGGTCAAAAAAATTGTATAGCTGTTTCTGTGTTCCAATCCCTCCACTGTAAGTCTTGCTTGAACCTAGAAAATATCATCCTGAGTCAGATAACCTAGACACAGAAACACAAACACAATATGACCTCACTTATAAGTGGATATTAACCTGAAACAGAGGATAATCATACTACAATCCACAGACTCAGAGTAGCTAAGTAACAAGGAGTATGCAAGGGGATGATCCATGAATCTAAATATGAAGGGGAAATAGACGAGATATTGTGAATGTATATGGATGTGGGATTGGATGGTTGTTTGGGATGGGAACAGGACTGATCAGGTACATGTAGGATGGATGGAGAGAATACTAGGAGAGACAAATAGAACTGGAAGCTGTCTCAGTGGTGATCTAAAAACCAAGTACAATGGAAACTCCCAGGAATCTGTGAGGGTAATCCTATATGACTACTAGCAATGGAGGTATGGAAACTGAATTGGATATATCCTATAATCCAGTAAGGCACTGTAAATCTGTAGAATACAGATCAACACATTGGCTATATTTTTATAGTGAATGAACATCTATCATATAAGTTGACCCATTATGACAAGTGCTGAAAAGTCTAGATTACTCCTACCATGAAACATGTATCAGTTTATCAGAGTTCCTAAGGAGTACAAATAGGTGACTGTCCAGAAGCCAACAAGAAGCCACATGCTAGGATTACTGGCAAAGTAGATAGCAGAAGGAAGGAATATGGAGAGATTGTTTTTTAGGATACATTTATTTGTCAGGGAACAGGTGGTAGCAGCCACTAAGTATTGGATTTGGAATTATCTTCATCTTCTGAATGGAGAACAGTCTATAGAAAGCAAAAACATCACACTTAAGTAATTTTAGGGATACATAAAATTCCCAGTTAGGAACTCTAGAAAAGGGACAAATTTGGAAGTCAAATTTCAACACTATAAAAAGAGAGGTTTCTGATTACAGTAGGCAAATAATTATTCAGTTCTCTTCTGAACTCCTTTTCATAATCATTCCATAAATGTAAGCTACATAGTCTTAAATATTTCCTGTCTCCAGTAACTCTTAAGATGTTTTTAGATCTTTCAGATATTGCCTAGAATGCTGATTTCAAGTGTTCATTCCTGGAATAATAATAAAATACTAGAATTTAGAAGGTCATGTATACTACATGCCCATTTGAAATCCACTTAATTCTGGTGCATATCTATGGTACAATGTAAATAAAAATAACTGTGATTATTAAAGCAAACTTAGGAAGACTCTACTACACCAGGGAGATGTCTAGTCCCTTAGGAGTAACAAATATATCCAACTGTGGAGAAGAAGAAGTAACAGCCAGGAATCCACATATACTGATCAAAACAAAATTTGAAAACCACACATCTACTGTAGGCTGCTCCACTTGGCCCAAGTCTTATCACGTGCGATTTACAGAACAAACAGAAACTATCAGAATCTATTATCTCTAGGGCACACTACAATTTAGAATTATCTAAGTAGTCATTTTCTTGCTTCTCAGTAATCAGAGCTGGGAAGCAGAAAGTACATGATTTTAAGCAATAATGTTGAGAGCCCCACTGAGAGCCATTTTTAATAATGGGTCACCTTTTCAACCTTAGAACTTGGGGAAACTAGGTTAGTTCTCTAAGGTGTACTGGTTATAACCCTTGTAAAATTAATACCAACTTGGCTAAATGAAGGGAGTAAGTCAATTACAGTGGTGGATATGCTGTCAGTTCACTTCCCTAACCTTTCCTATAGCTGAAGCCAATGTTCTCATTAATTCTTCATTTTCTAAAGTTGATTAACTAATATAAAGTTCAATTTCCTCATTTTGTAAGATTGAAAAAATAGTATTTTATTAATATAAGGTGTTTTGATGGCCATTTTTTCATGTAAAATGCAAAACTGACTAAAAAGATAATACCTAACATAAACTATACTAATATTGTTTAAAGTCATTTAATTAAAATTATAATTTATAATTAGAATAAGGCCAAGCTTATATCTTTATATTGCAGTGTTGCCAAATTTAGTTAACTTCTAATTGCTACTCAAAATACTATGTTCAGATTCTCCTATCCATTATCATAATATATACCTCTGTTCTTTGGACATTATCAAGTCTTCTGATACTTTCAAATGACTTTAAAAAATATCAGGGTATATCTTGCTATTCCTGCTATTTCCAATAATTTAATATAAAAAATTCTACAAGAAAATCTGTTGCAGAACATTTTAGGTAGCTTAGCAAAATATCACGTAGACGACATCTATGTACTGTAGTTGAATACATCCAGTATTCTCATCCTATACTGTTACAATTCTTGTATTATAATTGGTTTTGAATGTAAGTATTATAAAATATTATGAAATATTTGAATATTATGAATGAGAGATATTTTACAGGTCAATGCCACTTACTAGTAGAGGATGTGAGTTTATTTCTCAGTATTCTATTTCCCTACAAACTTTTAAAACTATAGTTCAGGTATTTACAAAGTCACATATAGCTTTAACTACTGCCCTCATATAGCTGACATAAGGTAAGCTACAGAGAAGTGCACATACATACATGCAGAAAAAACACTTATTCAGTAAGTGAAAAAAATCTTAACAAAATAACCCCATAAAATCCATTTAAATAAATTATTTCACTGAATTTAATTAAATAGTTTAAAAGATCCAACAATCTACCTAATTATCCATCTTCAATATTCAAATTAAAAACTATACAGTCATCTCCACAAAAAAGGTCTAATTGATGACCATGCAAATTAATGTCCATTAAATAGATATGTGCACATTTTATTTTTAAATTTAGTAATCAAAGACATTAAAACCTAACAAGCAGTTAAGTTTTCCTCCTTACCTGAAATAAAGATAATTTATTTTATAATTGACTTGCTAATTAAATTGGAATTATCTTTTTTGTTTCTGTTAACTCATCAGTGCTATGATAACTTCTGCATGTATTTGTTTAAAGCCTGTTATCTCACTGAATTTACCTTTAATGTTACCTTCTCTTTACATCTTGATACCTTCTCAGGATTCTTTGTTAGGGTCATTTCTAACTATATGTTTCCTTCGTGGAAATAATATCCACTCCTGAGCCAAAGCTGTTAGCTTTCAGTGTTATTTCTCTTCCCAGATCATAGTTGAGACCTCCAACATAGAGATCAAATTGCCTCCTGGATAATAGGCATACATGCCCCTGGAAAAATAAGAAATAGAGCAACTGGAGCATGTTTTAACCATTAACCAAATCAGGCAAGACATGAATGTAGAAACACCCTAATCTTCTATTCCTTCACAACTTAAAGTCTACCATTATTTAATTTTTAACTGCTAGCTCATCGTTCCCTAATTTCTTCCTCCATTTTCAATGCTACTCATGCAACCACAGATCAATTCTCTAACCAAGAGTTCAAAACATCCTCTTAAGGAGCCACTGTCAAACTATTGGCTTACAAAATGCATTCCCAATTTTAGTAGTAGCAAAATTCCTATGCCAAATTATTAT
Organism: Grammomys surdaster; assembly: GCF_004785775.1. Lineage (NCBI taxonomy): Eukaryota > Metazoa > Chordata > Mammalia > Rodentia > Muridae > Grammomys > Grammomys surdaster. The sequence continues at coordinate 7,123,663 of NW_021620995.1, forward strand.
TGTGGTAGTTCTTGGCCTAAAACAGTGCAGTAAATTTAGTTCTTTCACATCACTTTTGTTTCAGTTCTTCAAAAATACAATGATACAAATTTGATGAATGCTGTGACACTTTTATCTACATTGATTAGTACTCAGAAAATGTCCACTGTGGATTTTACGTGACTTCTTTTAGCAACAAAACCTCAAATTTTATTTTATAGGCAGGAAAGTTTAATCACAGATACCAGTTTAATATGCATCGGTAACTTTATTACAATCTCTCTCTCTCTCTCTCTCTCTCTCTCTCTCTCTCTCTCACACACACACACACACACACACACACACACACACACATACACACACACACAAACACACCGATTTATACTACCATGACAACCAAAAACCAAACAAAGGTAATATTGATATTTAACTTTGGTCACTCAACTCATGATCAGATACAAAAGTTAATAAGTATATGGCTATATTTGCCATATACAGATAACCCTAATAACGAAAAATGTAAGAAAAATTTTAACTCGTGATTTTAATGATTATCTCATTTCCATAAAAAATCAAGAACCAACAAGAAAAACAAATTTTCTGAAAATGTAGTTAACTCTGACAGAATCATTTCATACAAGGTATGGAAAATTACAAATGACTGATATTTTCAAAATTTATGAAGAACTATTAACAGTAGAAAAAGGTAAGTATTGGACAAAGTATTAAACATACTTCAAATTAAATTGTCCTTGAGTAATTGAACATATTAAAATTATTAAGTTTAATCTATTGAATAATTGTCATTTAAAGGGAATAATTACATTCCCTTTAAAAATTCTCAAAGAGAATTATCAAGGAGAAGTGAAATATTTGTAAGAACTAAATCATTCTTCATTGTCTCCCATAAAGTCATCAGTCATTCTTAAGAGAGACTTATTTCTTCAAATAAATAAGTAAATGAATAAATATATGAATAAATAAACAAATAAATAAATAAATAATACCATAGAACATATCAGTGTCTTGAGAAAAAAACAATTTTAAAGCAATGTTTTCTTCTCGAGCATCAATACTTTACCTATGAATAAAAGAAAGTTTAACAGGGAAGGGGATGCTGAAGGTATATAGAGATGCTATATATTACTGTATTACAGGTCATCATTTTTTAATACACAAATGTGGCATGATAAATATGACAGACCTGTAACTTTCCTTTATCTTTTAATATACACAGTAGGAAAACTGGTCACAGTGGTGCCTCATATCTGTTCTATCTTATCAGTATCTCTGATTACATTGACTATTATTTCCTCTGATTCACTCATTTGCATTATCTGCTACACATGATTTAATTTAGAAGATAAAACAGGTTCTTACTCATCATAATGACATAAGAAGACGTGACAGTTTATTTTATAGCACCACCAGTTTTAAAGCCAAAGAGAAGTACTGTAATTTTTCCAGGACTCATTCAACTGGCTAAATTTGGATTACAAAAGGTAATGAACATGTATTGAAGCTGGTATTACTGCCAAGCTACTGTTCCTCTCAAAAGTAAAATTGAAAATTGTATATTAAGATTCCTATTGAGGGGGTGGTGGGGGATGGGGTAAGGGGACAACATAGGAAATGTAAATAAATCATCCAATAAAAAAAAAAAAAAAAAAAAAAAAAAAAAAAATTAAAAAAAAAAAAAAAAAGATTCCTATTGATGACCTAAACAGCAATCAAGTTAAACATAGATTAACCCCAAGTTTTTTTTATTTAATAAGAATAAAATTCATCAGGAACTTCAAAGTTTATACTTTTGCTCCTATGACTACCATATTTCCGCAACATTTTAATGAAATGGAAATATCACTAGTGTTTTTTTTTTTTTTTTGGACGCTTATTACAAATAAAGGCCTGGAGAGCTGACTCAGAAGTTCAGATCACTTGTTGCTCTTCCAAAAGAATCAGGTTCAATACTCTGTACCTTCATGGTGGCTAAAACACCCTGTAACTCCAAGTAGAAGAAATCTTCTAGCCTCTATAGGAACTAAGTACACCTATGTTAAACATGTAAAATTAAAATAAAATAATTAAAAACAACTACAAACCAATCATGCAAAAATACAGATATATTCATTTACAGTGAATGTGTTCTATATTCAGTAAATAATTCATAGCTCAAATTTCAGACATGTAATTTCATTAAGTTATATTTACAGAAATGGTGATGTGACTAACACCAATAGCTATTGATAGGGTATACTAGTTGTACTGTGCATATATATCTTATGCTAACAGTATTTGAATCTGTCTTATTTCCAGTATGTGGCACTTGTATAGTACTGTGCATATAAAGCTTATGCTAACAGTATTTGAATCTGTCTTATTTCCAGTATGTGTCACTCTATTATCCAAAGTGTTATGTGTATACTAATTTTAGTTACTTTCTTTGATTCAATTAGAGATTCATTTAATTCCCTAGTATTTTTATATACTTTGTTTATTTTTTCAAATATCAGTAATAGCGACTCTTACTAATTCGTTCCTAATAATATGAAAGCACCTATTTTCCTTGACTAGGATTGCTGTCTTTCAACGATAATATAGAAATATTCTCTGGTTCTTTGTTCTCTGATAAGTGACAAATTAATTTTATTGGGTTAAATTGAATTGAAATGATGCATATTTTCTGTCATTTCTCATTTTTTATGTGTTGGAAAACAAATCTACCTTTTCACCCTGTGAGATATGCAATTGTTCCAGCAAAAAGGCATAATTTATGTTTCTTCCCCTCACGGAGTTCACATCATTCAGAAACACATGGAAAGGTTTTCAATGAGCCATCCAGAAGATGGCTCAGTGGGATGTCTGACAGTTTACACCAAAAGAGAGAGGAGGTTCTGGAATTTGTAAAGATGACCTACAGAAAGCAGGAAAATAAAAATGTCTCTCTAGTTTTATGTTTCCCATTTTCAATAAAACTAGAGCCAAAGAGCTGTAATACCAACAGGTAATCTGTGCTTGGCAACTTCTCACATATCATTTTATTTCTGTCAGCTCAGGCTGACATTTCTGTTTCAATATGTTTCTATTATATTGTGCAAAGTCAAAAGCCCAAACTTATATGCATATGTTGTTGGGTAAATGGAATTAAATGCTTTATGACATCATTTAAGGGAAAATGTCCTATATGTGTAAATAGTTCAGATTATTGTATATGAAATTATTTATTAAAATGAATGTTATATTACCTATTGATTTTTCTGGTATGTGTGCTATAGACAAAACCAAAACCAAAACAAAACAAAAACAAAGAACCCACAAACAAACAAACAAACAATGTCTGCAAAATGAAAAAATAATTGTACCACTGACTTCTTATTATGATTGAGTAGAAAAAAGTATAAAATGAGTACTGTTTCAGAATATTATGTGTGCTAACAAGATTACAAATATTCAATTTTTATTTCAGAAACCTGTATAAGATTTTTTGTGAAGAATGAAATTTTAGCAAGTATTTAAATTAAAATATATTTTCTGATATAAGAAAAGCAAAGATCACTGAGGTGTGATACTACCATGCATTATTAGGAGAAAAATTCTAATCAGAAATTATTGAATATGAGTATATGAGTTGAATGCAAAGTGACTCCTATGACTTCTATATGTAAACATGAAAGAAGTTGAAGACAGAAGTATACATAGCGATAAACACCAGAAAAAGAAAACAAACACATGTAAAAAGCAATGAATTGTAATGGAAAACTGCCGTTATTCTGATTTTGTGAGTTCAATTTAGATATTCTTTCTTTTTTATGTGTTCATTTTATATGAATTCTGTTATTGAATGCACACATCTATGTGTATTTCTGCCTAGTAACTATTACTCCAGTTATGTAACTCAGAACGATATAGACTCTAACTGAAATTACAAGATGTATATTATATGACCTTTTACTTAGTTTCATGTCTTTTGTTGATTATGTCCAAAGCATGCAGTTTTAAATGGCACTGTCACAAGTTCTACTAGTGTTTTTTTCTCACATTCGACAAACTGAAAACACCAATATTCTGCCAGAGGCTTTACTTTTAGTTTATTAAATACCAAACAACGATTTCTGTGGAATCAGAAAAATCCTTCATGGGTACTTTAGTTACGGTAAGAATGGCATCCTCATGTTTGGTATTCTAAAGTGTCCCATTATATTTCTTTGTAATCAGTGTTAAAGTTTTTTTTTTTACAATATTGATAACAATAGAAAACTGTTATAGATATATTTGAAAGAGTTCACTCTCATTTTCAACCATAGATGTTTCCATTTAAAATAAACACTTTGTTTCATCAATTTGCCTATGGATTTCATGAAGTCATTGGTTTTAATAACTGAGTAATACTCCATTGTGTAAATGTACCACATTTTCTGTATCCATTCTTCTGCTGTGGGACAACATCTGGGTTCTTTCCAACTTCTGGCTGTTATAAATAAGGCTGCTATGAACATTGTGGAGCATGTGTCCTTGTTATATGTTGGAGCATCTTTTGGGTATATGCCCAGGAGTGGTATAACTGGGTCTTCAGGTAGTACTATGTTCAATTTTTTGAGGAACTGCCAGACTAATATCCACAGTGTTTGTACTAGCTTGCAATTCCACTAGCAATGTAAGAATGTCCCTATTTTTCCACATCCTCTAGAAAATATCATCCTGAGTGAGGTAACAGAGTCACAAAAGGACACACATTCTATGTTCTCACTCATAAGTGGATAGTAAGAAAAAAAAGCTTGGAACACCCATGATACAACTTACAGACCTTATGAAGATCATGAAATAGGACGACCAAAGTGTGCGTGCCTAAGTCCTACTTAGAAGGAGGAACAAAATAATTATGGCAGTTTGCGGGTGGGGGAGTAATTGGGAAGAAGAGAAGATGCAGAGAGGAGAAAAGGGGAGGGCAGGATCGGCTGTGGGAGGAAACAGAGGAGATATTTAGAGTGTCAGGAAATTGAACGGAGGTGTGCTCGGGAACAAGGAGTATCTACCAGATAGTTCCAGATGCCAGAAAAGCAAGAGGCTTCACTTACCCAACGGGGATGACATTAGCTGAAATACCCAACAAGGGGGGAGAGAACCTGTACAGACAATATCCAGAGTTTTGACATTGCCCCCCGTTGAGGGATGGAGCCACCCATCCTTCATAAAATTTTAACCCAAGACTGTTCCTGTCTAAAGGAAATACAGGGACAAAGAGTGGAGCAGAGACTAAAGAAAAGACCACCCAGAGACTGCCAACTTGGGTATCTATCTCATATGCAGCCATCAACCACCAATGCTTACTGATGCCAAGAAGCGCTTGCTGACAGGAGCCTGATATGTATGTCTCCTGAGAGACTCTGTCAGATCCTTACTCATACATATATGGATGCTTGCACCCAACCATCATTCGACTGAACAGGGAACCCCAATAGAGGAGTTAGGGGAAGGACTGAAAGAGCTGAAGGCATTTGCAACCCTAAAGGAAGAACAACAATATTAACCAACCAGACCCCCAGAGCTGCCAGGGTAAAAACTCCAACCAAAGAATACATGTGAAGGTACCCATGGCTCAAGCAGCATATGTAGTAGAGGATGGCTTTGTGTGGCATCAATGGGAGGGGAGGCCCTAGGTCCTGTGAAGGCTTGATGCTCCAGCATAGGAGAATGATAAGGCATTGGAGGATGGAGTAGGTGGGTGATTGGAGAAGCATTCTTGTGGAGGAAGGGGGTTGGGTAGTGGAATGGGGGGGTTTCAGAAGGGAAACCTGGAAAGGGGTTAACATCAGAAATGTAAGTAAACAAAATAACCAATGAAAAAAGAAACAAATAAAATGAAATAAACTTGTGTATTAAAGAAAGGACACTGTAAGTTTGTACTTTTATTTTAACTGAAATATTTTAAAAAAACTGCTCACAAAATTTTTAAGGTGATATGCTATTTCACAATTCCATGATTAACAATATAATTCTCTCTGTCTTAAGCCACTACAAATCATTGTCCTCTGGAATCATAAAATTTACTAAAGATAGAATAGAATTATACAAAGATTGTCTATCATATATCTCGTAATTCTTGTGCTGTGATTAATATAAAATAATGTATAACATGATAGAAAATCGTCCTGATTTTTTTCAGTTTGTATCAGTTAGTTGTGAAGAGTTCTCAATTTCTTACTTTATAAATGCAGGAGTTAAATTACGTAAGTCATTTTCAAATTGACCATTAGCCCTTCTGTAGAAATATTTGATCTTGTTACCATGGAAACTTAACATTTAAAAATGACACTTGATCATTGCTACCCATCTATTAGGCAGAAAGAAGACCTTGGAAAAGTTTTTAGTGTTAATGAACACCAAATTCACAGACCTATCAGTTTTAATTTATTTTAATTTAATTTTTGATATCATAGTTCATAGAAGGCTATAATTTTTCAAAATATTTTCCTGTAAAATGAAAAAGTGTTTGGTTAAAATAACATCTTATTTTCTTTAATGCAATAGTGTTAGCAATCATTGAATTCTATAATTCTAAAAATCAATGTGTAAATGAACTTTTTTCATCTAGCATATGACCTAGATTAACTCTAGAACTTTGAAACAACTAAAAATACTTTACAGAATAATTAAGTACTGATTGGTAGGATATTCAAACATAACACTTCTTATTAAAAATTTATTTATTTATTCATTCACTTTACATCCAAACTAAGTATTAGGCCCCTTATCTTCTCCTTTTTCCTTCCTCTTCTCCTCTGAGGAAGAGGTTCCCCCCTGCATATCATTCACCCCCTCATAGACATGCCCTTCTCACCTAGTACATCAAGTGACTGAAGGACTAGGCATATTGTCTTCCACTGAGGGCAAACAAGGTGGCCTTGTTATGGGAATGGGAGCCACAGGAAGGCAACAGATTCTGGGATAACTTCTGCTCTAGTAAATATGAAGCTTCTAATGACAGTAAATTCAAATAGCTGAGGTTTGTAAAATTGAGGAACAAATCACAGCATTTTTAAAAACTATTTCAGGAAAGCTGTGAACAAATGTCCACTTTCCCGAAATAAGGAATCAATAATAAGGAAGTAAGGATATTATCAAAATTTTACTAGGTGAAACAAAAATTTGGTGAAAATTCCTCAGAGACAGCTGTATTACCAAATGCCCATCATATCATGTATGACACCACATGAAATCTGAAAACATGCAGGTCATGGGTTCGAGAATATCTGTTCTAGACTTCTTGTCCATCTGAGATTGACTCTGAACATTACTGACATTACTGACATTTGTTTTTACTCTGCTATAATGTATATAACTATTCAGAGTGTAGTTCATTCAGCTTATTAAAATAAAATTACTGCTGAACAGTAAGCCACATTACACTGGTAACCTCTTCATATATTTAATGTATACAATTTGCTTGACCATTTTATTTCTTTTTATGTATGATTTAAGTTTATGATTCATTCACTTCAGTCATTTCTGTACTTATGCTAATACTACTAATATTTATTAATATTTATTAACTTGAATGTGGAATCACAAGTTATTAAATACTATAAAACTGTATATTCATTGGTGGTTCATACTTACCAATAAGGCATGTATATTCATCATAAATGTGAGCTTGAAATTGGAGCATTAAGTTATTACAGACAAAAAATATCCATTGTATATGTTCACAGACATGTGACATGGAGACTTCTTAATGTGTAAACTTATTATTTGCTATTAAAAAGCAAAATTTAACACATCTGAATCTACATTAACTTGATGATTACCAAGCTGTATTCCTCTCAGAATTATGTCAGTCCAAATCATGATCAAAGCCAAAAAAAAATGTTTTGTTTTTTGAATTGTTGATAAAAATGCTAGCTCTGAGGTATTTAAAAAGTTGAAGAATTGAATTGATACTCTGATATTCATTATATGGTATGAGCATGAGTGGTGTTTGTGCAAGTGCTATGATAGGATGAACGCTGGTGAAGAGTTTTGAGCAACTCTACATACGCTGCTTGTAACATAAAATTACTTGCCAGAACAAATCTCCCAAGGGAAAAGCACATGACAGAGCAAATTATAACAATTTAGTAGAATAAAACTGGCAGAGGAAGAATTTATACAACCTAGGTTAGTATTCCTACACTATAGTCTTCAAACCAACACAAATTGTGGCATGTCTCATTTCTTAAAACATGTCCTAATTTTTAAGCGATGACTGAGAGTATCAATGACTTAAGATTACTAATTTAATCATAGAGGTTACCAAAACCTACTAGATCATAAAACGTACATATATCTGAATGTTCAACAATTAAAACTTCCTCTTTTTTCTAGGCATGGTGTCATAGGTACTTAATATCAAACCTCAGGAGACATAAGGATATCTTTGTGAGTCTAAATTCAGGATGGTAAATTTGAGACAAGCCAAAGCTATTCTGTGAGACCCTATCTCAAAAACAAATGTACAAGAAAATAAAACAGCACTAAACAGAATAATAAACAGAATCCAAGCAAACGATACCCAGTTCCTTCTGAAAGTGTAACTCAAATGATTAAATGTGACTTCCAACATGGAAAAGGATCTAATGATTTTATGTAAATTCCAAAATTTCACACTTTCTTCATTGTCTTCTGATGAGTCTACCTAAATGTGACCCATTTACACAGCACAGTAAAATATTTTGAGATACAATCTGCAGAGAGAAATGAAATAGAAGTCAAGAATGACAAAAGAATAGAAGAAAAATAGGTAGAAATTCATTCAAAGAAAATAAGTGAAGGCTGGAAATTTTCAGATAAATAGAACTAAGGCTCATACTTGGAACCGAATATGTGTTTTAATTAGTGAATGGGGACTCTTTTGCACATCTTTTCCAAGCCTATTATCTCTTGTATTCCTTACCATATCCCACTCCCAAATGAAATTTCAATTCATGTATTGTAAAAGAGGAAAATAGAAGTTAAACGTTTGCCTTAGGTCACACAGCTGTTTAGTTCAGATCTATAATTGGAGCATGTGAGTCTGGACATGGTCCACACTCTTAACTACTCATGCTGTGAGGAAATAAAATGTCATAATAATCCCTTAAAAAACAAGAAAAGTAAAGCTAAAGGGGAGCTGGAAGAGAGGAATGCCAAATAACAGATCTATGAGCAAAGACACAAGATCAATGAGATTTGAGGCAAACATGAGTGAGTCATATGGAAAGATGAATTTCTAAAACAAAGTAGAAAGAATTTGGCCTTCCCAAGGGCCAGTGAGAAAAAAAAATTGAGTTAAGCAAAATTGATGTGAGGATACAAGTTTGCCACTCTGTCTTCAATGTTCTGTCATACTGAATTTCACATTTACTCATTCAGTGTATTAGCATACAGTTAGAAGAACCAGAGGCCATGTCTAATGCCAAAGGAATCTTGAAGAATCAAGAAGCTAGCCAGGAATTTGTAAACAAATTGTGGATTCATAGACAAAGTAAAACCCCTCAAAATAGATAGTACTGAGATAGAGATAATGCTCCAGTTTCCAAATCTGTTTTTCATCTCTTGACTAGGCATTCAGTGCTGCATCTCCCTGCTTCATCAGTAAAGCCAGAAATAGTAAAAGTAGCCATACAAGAGTTATTTGGAAAATGAAGTCAGCTAAGTGTATTTTACTCAGGAGTAAGCTTCCAGTCATCTGACAGAAGAAAATCTATTGATGGAATTACTGGCCTAGGCAATAAATTGATTGAATTGAACCGATTTGACGAATGCCAAATAAATTAAAATGTACTATCTTACTCACTTTCTGCTGCTGTTACAAAAATGCACTCAATAGCTTGTAAGCAAATGAGGTTGACTATTATTCACTAAGGTTCAGCTTAGTTGAGAAATGTAACATTTAGGATTGGTTTATTAAAAGTCTAATAGTATGAAATTGGCTTAAAGAGTAATAGAGATTGTTTAGTCAAACCTGAAATACATAGGGCATGCTGTAAAGAAAGCATCATAAACCTGCATTTTGAAATGAAGCTGTTGTCTGTATGCAGAACTTTTTCAGTTCAGCTCAAAATTATTATCAATTAATTAAAATGTACTCAACAAGATTATTTTATATCACCCCTTCCAAAATAACATTCTGAACGTTAATTGTAAATGAAACATATTCTCACATCTGCAACTTAAGATTTGATTGGGTAAGTGGGTATCATAGTTCATCATGTCCACTTGTAAAACTGACAACCATGGGAACACAATTTTGGAGGTACAATTCTTTCTAATGTGGTCACAATATATATCATGCCACTGTACCACCATATTATTATCTAACATGATTATTCAAATTTGTCCTCATTGAAACACCAATGTTGAAAAGCGCTTTATACGTTCACACTAGCAAGGTATATGCATCCTATAATAGAAAACTTGTTTTCATAGTGAATGGCAGGATGTGTGTAAAATCTCATATATGTGCTGCACACATTATAATTAAAAGTGTTGATGTGATTCACACAAAGATTTTATTTTACACTGAGCAAAAACTGTGACATCACCCAGATAGAGATTTGTTGCAAAATTCAAACCAATGAACACTGTTTCCCACATCCACATTTCTATGTTTTTCCTAACGTTTTTCTCTGTATATGCCCTCATATGCTCTTACAGAATTTTATTGACAGCTATAGAAGCATTGCAACCATTGCATCTCATGACGTTGGACAGATGTGTTAACTACAAAATTGGAAGCAGTCCATTAGAGGAAAAAAATGATTTTGAGGGAGAGGTGATTTCACCCATTGTTGCCATTTCAATTTATTTCAAATCCACAAAGGTTATAATGACAATTTTAATAATTTATTTAATATTATTAATTAATATTTTCTTTATGTTTAATGTTCAAATATTTAATAAAGACTGAGGATTTTTGATATTCAGCTAAATGCTTAGTACTTAGTTCTGCCTACTCTAGACTATTCAGTGTAACCTATATTCAGATAAAAAGTTACCTTCACATTCATTTTTACTTGGTTACTGTGACTCATCTAGTAGCTACTTTTTAAAAATGCCTTGATATTTTTAAGGTTTCAGAGGAATAAATCATGCATAGGAGAGGTAGATCTTTATGACACTGACAAAATAATTTATTGCATAATTGAGTTTCTATTATCTGAATTGAATAGATAAAAAGCATTATTTTCAAGAATAAGTACATTTTTGAAAGTCAGGTTTGAAAATGCCTTTTCATAATAAAAATGTTTGTGGCACCCTGTAACTTACGTAAAAATACACACATGAATGAGTATACTCATGTGTGAGACTAATCAATGAATGGGGTTTACATCTGTCAGTTATCCAGTGAACAGCATCCTATTTTAAAATAAAAAACAAAGTTTTTCTAAACCTAAGATCTGCCAAACAATACACAGTTATCACAAAACATTCAGAATTGTGTCATTTTTTTCTTACTCTATTGATATTTTGTATACTCTATAAGCTATGGTATACAAACATACAAACATGGTGATGTATGTATGTTTGTATGTAAGTATGTGTGTATGTATGTATGTATGCAGGTATATATTTATATATTTATTTTTATACCATATCCCTAAACATAGATTCTAACTTTAACAAATCACAGTCATGTTGCTAGCCTCTTACAGTTCCTTGGGTAGGCATCCACTGTAGCTATGACTATATTACTTATCAAAAGAATCATTCACAGATACTAAAAGAAGCAGTAATGGTGACAAGATAAGATTTTACACATTATCATATTCATTTTAATGTTGATGTTGACTATAATTTTTCCTTTTTTTCTTTGCTATTATATATGAATATTTTCTCTTCTTAACTCATGTTACTGAGGTATAAATTCAACAGTATTGCATGGAAATGAAGAAATACTTTATATATATATATATATATATATATATATATATATATATATAGTTTTTTAATATCTGTGAAGAATTGAGAGAAATTACATGGTTCACAAAATATTGTGAAAGAATGAACCACACAATACAATTAATATTTCAAAATAAATATATTGAAAACAAAATGAGTTAAGGGAGAATATATATATATATATATATATAAAATTGTCTTTTTAAATATCAGAATATTACTAAAAACTTTTCTATTTAAAATCCAGTGTGTACTTGTTTATATTGTATATCTTCCCCTTTTGAGCTCACATTGATATCTAATGAGAAAATACAAGAAACTTACTCTATTTTCAGTTAAGTGCAAAAAGTCACCTGAGTAAATATATAAAGATATTTTATATTTTATATTATTCAATTATTTAGTTACATGCCACCAATTTATACTCCATATAACCCTAATGCACTCTGAACACTTTCAAATACTCTTTTTAAAGTCTTATTCTGTGGCTCTAATTCTTTGAAAATACCATACCATCCACTGTGAACTTCTCTGAATTCTATAAACAATATCTGATCACATGATAATCAGCAGAGGTTTAAACAAAATTAACAATTTTGTTTTCTTATGTAATTATCCTACTTAGTATTGATTTACTTATACCTTTCTCTTTGTTTTTGATTTGTCACCTCATTATATTGGTGTTTGTCTCCTCAGTCCTCTGGATTTTCATTGCTTTTTATTCCTTCATGCCCATGGAATTCTGTCTGCTTCCCCTTGTAACAGCTGTTGCTTCCTGAATATTCAGTCCCCAAGCATGGCTTAGCTCCATCTTACATAATGGTAGTGCATTGCATTAATTCATGGCATTCACATTGGAGAAAATAATCTTGTTTGTCTTGACTTTCTACCTGGGTCCTGGAAGAGGAATGTTCCCTAATCTAACCTCACTATTTAGTGTGGGTATTAAAAAAAGCATCTCACCGTGTTCTGTTCTGTATAAGATGGCACATGAAACAGGCTACAGTTTGCTGTTGGGTGTATAAATGGCTTAGTTCACTTATGTTCATTTCCTTTTGCTTTGCCTTTAAGTACTCCATCTGCACCATAACTGAAATAGAGTGTTCGTGATCTACAACTATATACATCAGGGCATATGCCCAAGTCTATACTTCCCAGTAGATTAACACCATTACTATTCTGATATGAGTTAACATCTGACAGAAGCATCTCACTCACACAACTCTAAAATAAACTCTACACTTTTTGAGTTGGATTTAATTTCATTTCCATTTCCCTTTTAATTATTGCTGTCCTCATTACTAATGTGAATACTTATTGTTCTCCTGTCCTCATACATTTTTTTTGAAAAAGTATTTTTGTCCATGATACTATTGTTTACAAATAGGAAAGCTGGTAGAATATGACTCAAATATGATTTTCATATGATTTCTAATAACTTCTAAAGAAGCATGATGAAAATAACTCAGAAGGGATACAGTCAATGCATATGAGAAGACACAAAGAAAGCTTTAATAAAGTTAGATGAGTTCATGACTGTAACTATGTCCCTATGAAATACCATTGGGATGAAATATCCTGGCAACAGTGAAAACTTCCCTAGAAACTTCTAAAATGAAATACTTATTTATTCTTAAATAAGTGTTCAAACAAACTATGATTTATACCACAAGTGACCCACTAAAAGACTGATAAGGAAAAAACAAATATTAGCACTTATACCATAGATACCCTCCATCTTTGGAGTAAAAAGCAACGCTAGATATATTGGGGATATCAAATATATGTATATTACATTTTTCTATGAACAAATAAGTATTTTAAATAGTACCTCAGTGATCAGACACAGTAATCCTTATAAATCAGCTTAGAGTAAAATAAAATACTTAGATTAATGTGATGAAATAAAGTTGTTTAACATTTGTGAACTGTGTATCACAAATCTGTGGCAAATATCAGTTTTCATGTGACGGTTTAGGTCATAGCCCCCAGAAAATGAAGCTATTAATAAAGTCTTTGATACTAGGCATAGATTACTCACTACTCATATGTTTTCAAGAAGGAGATAACTGGTCCTCAAATTAGAATGACCTTACAGAACTATTTATCATAAATGGCTCTTCCTAAAGGTTTCTTGTCAAATTGGTGTGAGCATCAGATTTTATGAATTTTCCTTATTCAGAGAAAAAAAATTGATTATCTCTTTTTTTATTGGATATTTTCCTTTTTTACATTTTAAATGTTATCACTTTCCTGGTTCAACCTGCCTCCACAGAAACCCCTTATCCCATCCCCTTCTTCTGCTTTTATGAAGGTGTTCCCCCACCCAAACACCAATTCCCACCTCCCCACTGCCCTCAAGTTAACCTACACTGGGACATTGACCATTTACAGAACCAAGGGCCTCTTCTCCCATTGATGCCCGACAAGGTTTCAGTGATCTGAGACTTGATGATAAAAGCCTTTACTCTCATTCTAGGTTCTCAACTTCATCTGTAACTGGGCATTAGGAACACAGATAAATCCTTTGATAATTCTATTTCAGTAACATAGTATCAATGGCCTGGCTTTTGCCTAGTTAGTAGTTTCCTAAAGAGTCTTATGTAAAATAACCTATAAACGCTGCAAAAAGACAGAGAGACTTTATACTTACATGTGTTCTAATGTAAATATAATCCCTTCAAAAAGGAGAAGGGGCTTGGAAGTTTCTTATCTAAGTTTAACAGAGTAAATGAATATCCAATTTATTGCACATTTACCATTATATGAAATGTTCTTAAGAAAAAACTCATATCTTGCAGGAAGATTTGAAGTATAATACAAGCAGAGAGAATAGCACACAAATATCCAAATATGTTCATTACTTCTCCTTGTGTTTTGCTAATACATTTCTAAAATGCCAGGAGAAACAATTGACTAAATTCTCATATCTTTTGCATCTAACATTTTGATCACTTCTATTTTATGAATGAAAGATAAAGATGACACCAATCTAAACATTGGCAGTAACCTTTTTTAAATAAATTTTATTACCTATCTATAGTGAGAGATACAAAGAATCCTCTATCTGCCATCAGTCTTCTAATATGCATGTGATTCCAAAGAAAACTAATGTCTTAATGTTCTCAGTATTTGAACCTTTATTCTCAGTCTTATTATCAATATTAAGAGTAATATTTATAGTCCTTTTAAACATCCTCTAATATTTTTTGTTTGATTGATCTCAAATACATACAGACAGATTTCTTGCAACAACTTACATTTCAGTCAATCTGAATACATTGTTTTCCCAAAAATGAATCCCCAAAACTCTACATTACAAAATAGTATGGTTGCCCACCAGAAGTGTATGATACAGCTCTGTTATTGAGAACACTATAATCCATGAATGCAAGGTACTGAGGAAACAAGCTGGAAATAACTAAGAAACTTCTCTGTTGTATACCTTTCCCACTGTGAAAAAGTCCAATATAGGAGAAGCAACAGATAAAGCATCAGTTGACATACCTAGTTGTAACTGAACCTCAGCTCTAACCTACCAAGTGAGACTGTTACCACTTTGACCACAGGCTGACTGCTAATTGGGTAACTTCTCTGAGGTTGAATTTTGAGTGAGTACTAGCCTGATAGTGGAAGATGTCAAAAATCAGAAGGCTGAGAAGGTCCCAGTCTTAGCCATAACTTATTATTTCTCTTTAGCTAAATTAGTATGATAGAAATTACAGCCATAATATTTATATTTATTCTCATAGATACTACAACTCCAATCCTTAATCAGAGAACTGTTTCTCTGGAGTGAACAGTGTGAATACAACATCTCAAGGTGACTGAAGATGATTAGTAGAAATGACAGTTGAATGCTTAGCCCCAGAGCAGAAAGTTGAAACATTCTTAGAAGGCCCAAGGAAAATTTAAGAGGAGAGAACTGG
Source organism: Grammomys surdaster (assembly GCF_004785775.1). Classification (NCBI taxonomy): domain Eukaryota; kingdom Metazoa; phylum Chordata; class Mammalia; order Rodentia; family Muridae; genus Grammomys; species Grammomys surdaster. The sequence goes on from NW_021620995.1 coordinate 7,139,487, forward strand.
AAGAATGTAGGAGCAAGAGAATATAAGGAAAGCTTGAGAAATGCTATCTTTAGGTCATGACAAAACTATTGCAAACATGCTCAATAGCAACTGAAGATCTTTATCATACAGAAGATCTTAGTTACAATGAAGAAATCATAATATGAATCTATTTGTAGGCTTTTTCTCTCCTTTGGTGATGCAGGCCAGATTAGAACATTTTAAAAGTAGATAAAGGTAGTTTTATTAGGAGGCAGCTCATGGGTAGGTTTGCCCATTTCACTGGAACAGTTCAGTAATGTCACATAATGTAAAGTAATTTTGTAAAATAAAGTAATGTAAAGTAGTTTTACAAAGCTTAGGCAAGTACCAAAGATGTGTCACATAGGAGCTGGGATTTTGTCCATACATGTTCTAAACTGAGACCTTGGGTGCATACTTATGGGTAGGTTGCTAAAAATGCTGAGACAATGACGTTGACATGTTACTATGGAGTTTTCTCTGAGTGGTTAGGGAGTTTTTTCTATGAGGAAAGGGTTCGGGGGAAAAGGGAAGATTGAGGTTTCTTAGCTTGTGTGAGGGATGAGCAGGCTTTCCAATGTAACATATATATCCATTCATATGTAGACAAATGTTAGAGAAATTAAGGGAGCAAGAGGGATAACAGCTGAGGGAGGAAGAGAAGTGAAGGTTAAAGTGAAAAGAATGTAAGTGGCCAAATTGTCAAAGAACATAGATAGGTAAGCAATTAAAAACACAAAAGATTGTAAGATTTGATTTCTTCTTATCAATTATTATAATAAAGCCCAATGTGTCATTTTAGTATATCTATGGAAATTAATGTTCCTAAACTTTTTATTCTATAACTCCCCTACCAATTTCCAATAGAATGTCACTTCTTTTTAAATATTACATAAAATGAAAATAATAGAAATCACTGAAAAAATGTTCAGATATTCAAAAATACTTCAGTGATATTTGAATAAAAACAAAGACAATAGGCAATATAATTCTTTACTTTCATAAATATTATCACATCTCATTGCATTTAATTTTATAAGGTAATCTGACTTCAACTGATACTGAGAAAGCTACAGAGCTGAGCTTCTAAATTATCATTGATTATGAAGAGGGTGAAAGTATCGACTTACCAATTCCACTGAAGTCTGCTTCAAAGATGGTTAGATAAGAAAACAGATCTATAATCTCTAAGGCCTGGAAAATGGAAATAGGTACGTACAGTCTGTACATCCTTAGTGATGCCATCTGTACAAGTTATGTGTAGTCATAACTATTTATAATTGGACATGATGCAATAATGCTTGATAAGTCGATTGATTAATTTTACACAATTTGAATTAAATTATTCTACCATATGTTTACAGTAAATATTTATACATTTTCTTGCAATTGGATAATAAGTATTTTTTCCATTTTGATAGATGAAGAATTGACATGTAAGAGATGAGGATGCTGCTGCTGTTGTTGACAAGCAAAATATCATTGAAATGAAGATACTTCCTTTATTTTCCTGAGTGTATTCCATTAATTTTTATAAATCAAAGTATTTGTGTATCATTCATAAATTACTAATGAAAAGAAATCTATTTTAAGAAAATAATAATGTTAGAAGCACAGAAATATGAAAAACTTCTAAATGCCCATGAAAATGCAATTTAGTCAAGATTACATTCTGGATTGTATGATTTTACCTTGTAATTTATATTATCCAATAATAATATATAAATTTCAATAATTAATGATTTGTAAAGGTTTTTATATTTCAGGGTTTACTAATTAGGTTTTCAGAACAATCTGCAGAAATAGTTACCTCCGTGACACATGACCATAAACCATATGGTGTGTGTGCGTTTATGTGTGTATGTTTATGTGTTTGTATATGTTTGTTTGTCTGTATGTTTGTGTGCGTGTGTAATATACCTATGTTTTTATAAACAAACAGAGAAATGTGATAAACAGTTTCAAAACAGCTGAATGGTTTTCTTGAACAGAAGCACAATGTATTTGTTCAACAATACACACTTCATTTAAAATTTCTCAGTTCAGAATGCCAACGATAACTTAGGGCAAATCTTTTGTTTAGCCTATGGTATTCCACAAGTCATGCCTTGAAAATCAAGTTGAAATCTATCTTTTGCAGTAGCCCATAGTTGGAAGACTTATGAAGGCTAGGCTAGAGAGTTGCTCTATGTCATTCTGAACTGAGAGAGAGAAAGATTTTAAAATGAGGCATGTATAAGCTACTAAATGCACTGTGTTTCTGTTAAAGAAAACCATGTGGACATTTATTTTCATTTGTCTTGATATATTCTGAATGAACACATGAACACACTTTTTCCCATGTTCCAGCACAAACTGGGACATCCTCACTGATTTCATTTGCAGTGGTCCATTTACTTAAAGTATTGAGAATAAAAGAAAATTTTGACTGACTTTCAACTAGTGCTTACTATGTTAGAGTTTTACTCATATTGGATGCCCTTTATTGTTAAAGTATTTGGAGGACTATTACCTTACTATCACCCCTTTTGCTGACATTTCATGTCAGCCAGTAATGAAAATTCATGCTTTCTTCTTTTCATGCTTTTTATCTGTCTTTTCTGTGTGAGATGTTGCAGAATTTCAAGGCTCAGTGATAGATATTATTCATCTCCATGGATTAGGTTGTAGTTATTTATAATTAGAGTGACAGTTGTGAGATTTGAATGGACATGAATCTCAGTCCAAAGAAAGGGCTTGATTTACTCTCACATTCTTCACATACCTGAGATTTGAATTCTTTCTTTTTATGTTTGTTCCAATCTTCCCCATTTACAAACAGTAATCTTGGCAGAAACTATAACAGAAAAGAAGTGCATATTTTGGTCTTTCTGTATTATCTTTAAGTGAGATTCCATTTGTCCAAGTGATGGTTCTAACTTTTCTAATTCTTTCTTATTCATTTTTATACAATCTAACATCACTCAAAGCATTTAAAAGACATTTTAGCATTCACCAGCTTTGTCTGTCAGTGTAATATACATTTTCTTGAACTTTTGAAAGCTGGTCTTCTGTAATTTTCCCTTGATTATATATCACAACCACATCTTAAAAACCATGCTTGTTGTGTAATCATGACAACCGTATCCATTTCTTTTGGATCATCCCACATTAAAAAAAGAGAAATATAAGTTCATATGTCCTTAATAGTTTGTCTTATTAACTAGCCTAAGTTGTAAACACTATAAGTGAAGATCTAGTGCCCTGAAGACTGAGAGTAACCAAAGCTTCAGCAAAAATTGGTTTCTAAGCCTGGTATTTGTGCATAATTCCCTGCAGTTAAAGTTAAAATGTGCACTTTCTAAAGCACATACACTTACTTTCCCATTTTGGATGATCTACAGCATACTGCTTGTTAGAAAAGGTTATTTATAAAGTTTCTTAGACACCTGCAATGCAATCTGCTTGAGGATTATTACAATAGCCTGATTTAAATATCAAATTTGTCAGTTTGAAGAATTAGATTTCTACAGTATATCAAAATTGACTTCTGGTTCTTAATAAGATGACAAACTAATGTGGGCTGCTGACTATGGCTCTGAACAGTAACCCTAGAAATGCTGTAGGAGGAACTGGCAGACTTGATATTCAAATATGAAATTTGTCTAAAAGTCTTCATAAAGCAGAATTTGGTTTAATCTCTTAAAATGCAAAATGTCATCTTATACTTTGTGGGATGTCATATTATTGAAAGAGGAACATCATTTGGAATACACACTTTTTGACCCTTCTGTTAAAGTACAAGAAAATAGAATCTTCAACCATCTTGAAGCTTGATAGAGTCAGAAATTCTAGTATTTTTTCCTAAGCATTCAATAACAAAAAGGCAGAGGCAAGTCTGACCTTGAAAAGGTGTAGACAAACCATTCATGTAAGGAGATAGGACAATAGACAATAGCTACACCAGAAGGAGGTGGAACTTTCAGCATGGAAGAACCTACTCCTTAGCAGAGAGCATGGAGCCTTTCCTTTTTATTATAGGATATTTTATTTATTTACATTTCAAATGTTATCCCCTTTTCCAGTTCCCCCACCCTGAAACACCCTATCTCATCCTTCCTCCCCCTGGTTCTAGGAGGGTGCTCCCCCACCCACCCACTCCTGCCTCCCTGCCCTCGAATTCCCCTAAAATGGGGTATCAAGCCTTCACAGGACCAAGGTCCTCTCCTCCCACTGATGTCCAACAATACCATCCTCTGCTACATATGCAACTGGAGCCACAAGTCCTTCCATGTGTATTCTTTGGTTGTTGGCTTTGTCCCTGGGAGCTCTGAGGGATCTGCTTGGTTGATATTGTAGTTCTTCCTATGGGGTTGCAAACCCCTTCAGCTCCTTCAGTCCTTTCTCTAACTCCTCTATTGGGGACCCTGTGCTCAGTCAAATAGTTGGCTGTGAGTGTCGACATCTGTATTTCTCAGGCTCTGGCAGAATTTCTTAAGAGACAGCTATATCAGGCTCCTGTCAGCAAGCACTTCTTGGCATACACAATAGTATCTGGATGTGGTGTCTATATATGGGATGTGGGCATTAAAGCAAAGCTATAAGAACTAAGCTGCGTTCAAGCCACAAATCACATTGTCCTGAGTCCACAGCATGTTAACACACATATTAAAAATCATGAATAAATATGAAAAAATAGTAAAAGACAGATATTTTTGGAGAAATAAAAAGATTTGTTCAAAAAGTATCATGACTATAAATGTATGTGGACACACATATGATGAAGCATTTGGAATTTTTAGCCCACATTTTTCAAAAAAGGAACCTTGGGAAAAAGAAAGTTATTCAGTATTTATAATTAACTATAATTAATAAATATGTATTTTTATCAACAATAGTGTGAATTCATTCTTTCTGAACACATTTGCAAATTGCATTCTAGGTAATCATCAGTATACAATGGTACAAAAACATAATTTTCTATAATTGAAAAATATAATATTTCATAGTGTTTCATGACTGTGTAGTCAAATATAAAAATATGACATGCCAACAATAAAAAAATAAATTCAAATCTCCCTATTGTAAAACTGTAACAACTGACAAAAAATGAAATTCACAAATCAGTGCCTACAAGGTATTCAGGTGTAAAAAAGTTGAGAGTAGGGCCAATCAGTGACTGGTCCAGCTTGAGACACATGCCATGACAAAGATTGACCACCCATGACATAGGACAACTGTTATCATAGAGGCTTCACTCATCAACTGATGGAAACTGATGCAGAGACTCGAGCTGAACATTAAGTAGAGTTTTGGAAATCATGTGGAAGATGGGAAGGAAGGGCTGAAGGGTCTTTATGTGGGACTCCTAAAGCAGGATCAGGGGCTGTATCTGACTACATTGCCTGGCTTTGGATTCCTTTCCACAAATTTGGGTGCCATGTTTAGCCCAATAGAAGATGTGCCTAGTCTTACTGCATGTTGATATGCCATGGATGTTAGATATCTATTAGAGTCCTTCCTTTTTCTGATGAGAATGAGAGGAAGAATAGATTGTTGGGAAGGGGAGATGGCGAGATTCAGAGGAGGGGAGAGGGGGGAAGCTGAGATCTGAATGTAAATTTAATACATAACTTAGTTAGTAAAATAATTAGTGATTCCTAGATTAAAGAGGAGAAAATGGAAGGAAGAAAATATCTATCCCTAACAATAAAACTGAAAATCAATTCTATGAGGAAACATGTAGAAATTTATCTTATTTAATCACAGAGGAGATTTTTTTAAAACTTTAAACAAGGCGTGCTTTGCTTTTGTGACAATAGCCAGCCTGCCTTTGGGGCTTTTTCTACAGCCTCTGCAAAATAATAGCATCTTCTCTTCAGCTGTTATGTTTTCTCAAGATTAATCTCAGACCCTGTTCTCCTTGTTCTACCTACTGTTTTCTTACACTGCTCACCCACTTGAATGTTTTAATTATCAGACACTCATGACATTCATCTATTCTTATGCTTGTATCCCACACACATCCCCTGATGCTTGTCCTTGAAATTCAACATTTTATTTGTCTTCTCTGCCTGGTTGTCCAAAGATGCATCAAACAAAGTTCTCTAAAATATATTATATAAATTTTATACTAAACTCGGTATTTTGTTGCTAATATATGAACATTTTAGTTTTATTTTGTCATTACTTCTACTCCTGTGTTTGAATTCTTCCTCCCCAGTCAGTGACACTAGCTGGAGGAACTTAGTTTCTAGGAAAGATATTTGAAGCTTTGTCAGAGATCCATTTCTTGATAGCACTCTACTCTATGACAACAAAGACAATGTTAATATCTTTTTCATACTCTTTATGGTATGCTTTCTCTAACTTGATGACTTACAACTCCTCAGAGTCTATGTTAAAAAATATTTTATGTCTTTTTAAGTATTTTCTACTTGAAATTTAGTCATAGGAGCAAGAAAATCCATTAATAAAAAAGTGAGTACCTAATGTGTCAATATATTATATTAACATTTGAAGTAAATTATAATAGGATCTAGACAGCATATGCTGAGAATACTACAAGTAATATACTTGTATATGTAGTTATTTTGGAGAAATATATATTCTGGTTTTAATGTATACATTTTGAAAATAAAACAGATTTTTAGATATATTATTGATATACATTTCAAATGAGTTTTATCATTTATTTATTTATTTATTTATTTATTTATTTATTTTACTATAGATTTTATTCCTCTCCCAGTCCAACCTCCCACTGTTCCACATCCTATACCTCCTCCTGACCCCTATATCCTCGAAGATGTCACCACCCCACACCTCCCACTTCTTCAGATCTCTAAACTCCCTGGGGCTTCCACTCTCTTGAGGGTTAGGTGTATCTTCTCTGACTAAATCCAGATGCAGCAAATGTTATTCCCTTGTCCTATTTCCACTCTGCAAACTCCCTATCCCATTTCCCTTCCCACTGCTTCTATAAGGGTGCTCTCCCACTCATTCTCCCACTCCTGCCTCACTGCCCTAGCATTCTCCAATGCTTGGTTATTGAGCTTTCACAGGACCAAGGGCTTTTCCTCCTATTGATACCACGAAGGTCATCCTCTGCTAAATATGCAGCTAGAGCCATGGTACCCTCCATGTGTACTCTTTGGTTGGTAGTTTAGTCCCTGGGACCCATGGGGTGTCTGGTTGGTTGATATTGTTGTTCTTCCTATGGGGTTGCAGAACCCTTCAGATCCTTCAGTCCTTTCCCTAACTCCTCCGCTGTTGTCCCTGTGCTCAGTCCCAATGGATGGCTATGAGCATCCACATCTGTAGTTGTTCAGCTCTGGCAGAGTCTCTCAAGAGACAGCTATCAGGCTCCTTTTTTTTCCTTTTTTTATTGGATATTTTATTTATTTACATTTCAGGCATTTTATTTATTTACATTTTTGTTTTTATACCATTTTAATTACATGCACATAATAAGGTCAGTTCTAGGTTGAGTAACTAGCAGTACAATAGATGCTAATAGTCAAGGAACAAGCAAGACAATAAACACAAATAGTCAAAGAACAAGAAAGGCTTTATTAAACCCAATTATGTGAATGCTCCCATGATCACTGTTTCTAAGGGCTTATTAGGATGACCAAAGTATCTGAGCCTACTTCCCTGTCCTAGCCCAAAGTCATTTTCATATCTGAAGCCTACTTCCTTGTTCTAGCCTAAAATTTAGATTCATGCCTGAAATTACTACTATGTTCTAGCCTAATATTTAGATTCCTGCCTAAGATTACTTCTTTGTTCTAGCCTAATGTTAGATTCCTGCCTGAATCCTACTTCCTTGTCCTTGGCCAATCCATGCACTTCTTGGCATCCACAATAGTATCTGGTTTGGGTGTCTGTATATGGGACGGATCTCCAGGTGGGACAGTCTCTGGATGACCTTTCTTTCAGTCTCTGCACCACACATTGTCCCCGTATTTCTTTTAGGAAGGAGCAATTCTGGGAAAAAAATCTGGAGATGAGTGGGTGGCCCCATCACCCATTTGGGGGCCTTTCCTAACCTCTGGATATGGTCTCTACAGGCTCTCCCTCCCCTTTGTTGGGAATTTCAGATAATCTCATCTCTGTTGAGTCCTGGGAGCCTGTTGCTTTCCTGGCATCTGGGTCTCTCTGGTGGCTACATTCTGTTCCCCATCCCCTATTGCAACATACCTCTGATCAATTTCCTGACCCTCTGTATATCATCCTTGTCTTTTCCTTTACCTAATCCTGGCCCCCTTTTTCCCATCCCATCCTCTCTTCCTCCCAAATTCTGTTCTCCCTCTATCTCCTGTGAGTATTTTGTTCCTTCTTCTAATAGGTATGAAGTCAATAGGGTAAAGAATTAACCTAAGCTATTTGCTTCCAGAATTCTCTCTAAATTCTTATTTGTTATACATCTATCAGTATCAATACCACTATGTCTAATCTTATCTGCTACATTCATTAACTATCTCTACTACTGAGAAAATGTAGAATAATATAACAAATGGTCAGTTAGTGTAACATATTAAGTGAAGCAAAATAATGTTTGGTTTAGAAACTATTGCAATGGTGTAGATTTAGTGGGACAGATGTTCTTTTTCCAATAATGGTTTGAGGTTCAGTTTAACTCTGTTGGTGAGCTTTGTATTCTCTGTAACACGTTTTACTAGCATCAAGCCAGTTAATGAGAATAATATGGAATAAATCCATGTTAACAGAATTCTTGATGAGATAACATGTGTACCATGTTATAATATTGACCCTCCACCAGTATTCATCAAAACCCACTCATTAGCCTATATCAAACTGTAGATAGAAAGAAGTGTAGACTAGCTTTGTCTCCCTACAGCTTTTATAGAATGGCGTGCTTGCTTTTCAAATATACACTCCTATCTTCCCTACTTCCACTTTTAACTGAACATCTTCAATTTATTGCCTCTTTTTCAACTAATTTGATATTTTCAAATTGCCTAAAAGCCCACTGTTCTACTTGTGAGACAAACTAAATCCTAGAAGAGACAGATGTTCTTTTGCATCACAATTTCTTCACTTTTCATATTTCAGTGTGGCAAGAATAGACAGACTACTTGCAAATTCACCAAGCACAACCCATCCAGCCACATGCTTATCTCACTGCCTTTTACTTTTGCTTCCTGGGATTAAACCTAAAATCTACCACATGCTAAACTCATGCTTTGTCATGAGCTCTCTACTTGGCTCCTGATGCTTAAATTGCTACTATGTACTCATTTGTTTTTTGTAGCTCACATTTATTGACTGTCTTTATTTTCTAGTGGTAAATAATCCCTATGATGAGCACACGCATATACTGCACATGATTAATCTCATGAAGACCATACAAGCATCCTACTTGTTTTGAAACAGAAAAGTGGTTCACAAGATATCTGGAAGTTCATATATGAGACTATCCTATTTTTATAGATAATTTTTATTTCTCTCATAAATTTAAAGTATTTCTATATATCCTTTAGTGAGTCTTTATGTATTTCAAACATTATTTATAAAATAGTGAATTCAATTTTTGCAACAAAATTATAGACTACAGTTTCATGAGGAAATGAGAGAAGGTAAATAACTACCCCCCCAAAAAATATGGTTATCTGTGAGGAATGAGCCTGCATTCAAATGAGCCTGAGAATAGACGATCAAAGCAGGTTTTCCATGTTGAACTACACAGATCTATGATTCAGTTTCCAGGAATGGCAAAGGCAATGACTGTGAAAATATTCATCTCTCATGATCTTTATCTCAAAACTTTTTGTCTACTCTCTGACATAACAGAGTGAGCAATGAAATGAGGCTTATTGGTTGGACTATTTCTATGAAACCTGAGAAATTATGATGTAAACTTTTATTTTTGTGTGTCAACAACATTTTTAATGTGTTCCCTGTAGCTCATATATAATCAGTAGTTCCCTGCACTTTTCCAACCAGCATCATCAGAAGAAAGGGATAAATGTACTAGTGAGGATGGGAATATATGAAGAACAAAATTTTTGCTGTTTTTCCAAGTAGTAAAATCTAAGAAATTTCATGGTACACATGATTATTAATTAATATGCTCTTGAACACTGAAGATCTCTAGTCCATGAGAAAGATGAAAGTGATTTTTACTTTAAAAAACTATTTCATATGGAATCAAACTATTCAATTTTAATATATTCTATATACAAGATCCTAAATTTTAAAGTGTTGCTAACATCATGACCATTATATGCAACAAGACAAACTATGTAGAGCTTATTGTAATTCTGGTTTAGCATTTGGTTGGTCACATCATTTCTGAGAATGAGCTTGTTTTTGTCATTTGTCTAAGTTTTGTTGCAATCTAGTAGTTTATAAAAAAATCTGAGTACATAATTATGTACACATAATAGGGCAAGATGTCTAAAATATCAGATTTCTCAGTTGTCACTCTTTCTCATTAGGATGTTTCATATAAAAATAAACAAATTATTTAAACATAAAAAGCATTAATTTATGCTTTTTCTTATTAAATTCTGAGCATTTAAATATGCCTGGAATTCAAAAAATGGAAAATGATAAGCTCCAAGCCCTTCAACCATATTACTTAGCAAACAGGAGAGTAAAGGAGTGTGGAAACAGTAGGAATTTCATAAGTAAAAGTGGCAAAGGCTATAGAAGAAAGTCTCAAGCAGCTGCTGAAGGATGAGATGAAATCAGAAAGCCACAGGCATTTTGACAGAAGGTGCTCCTAGCCAAACACAAAACAATTTCACATAGTCACGGGTGTTTGGAAAATGAAAGCAGCAGACAGACCACCCTGTGTGTGATCATCTGAGATGCATTGGCTCCATTTCAGCAAAACTGTCATGCAGCCTCAGGGAAAGATCCATAAAAGTTAGAGCTGAAATTAGGAGATAGGCTATAGTTTTCCAAATCGTGTCTGGAAAACAGGGAGAAAAACGTGGGCAAACATAAACAAGGGTATGCACAAAAGGACAGCCAATGTACCCTTATTAAATAAGTACTAAAATGAAAGTGTCTACATCTTTAAGAAAAAAAAAAGCAATAAAGTTGCTGACATTAGCCTTTCATCTTGCTTAAAGCTGGTTGTCAGGTTGTGCTATCAATAGAGCTTGTGCATGAAAGTTTACATTTGACATTGGTCTAGAACTGGTGTCACTGATTTCTTCAGTGGTCTTAAAACAAATTTCTGCCTCTTTTGCACCACAGACTAGTGAAACATTTTGTTGCTGGGCCATATATCCCAACCCTCAACGGGCAATTCTAAAGTCTCTATTTACCAAGCCATTTTTGCCTGCCTCTTTTAACTTTATAATTATCTTTTAAGTGTTCTAAAACCATAAGGAGTTTTGTGTGTGTGTATTTGTGTGTGTTTGTGTGTGTGTGTGTGTGTGTGCTATTTATATAAAAATAATCAAAGTTGGAATTACTAAACAAACATATGAAAATGAATATATTTGAAGACAATTGATTACTTTTATGATTTATCTTTCTTCATAAGTTTTATCTATATGTGTTTAAGTGCACCACCTGCTTGAGTGCATAAAAGAAGGTAGGAACTGTATATACTGCCCTTAGCGCCCAACCAAGAGGATTCAAAAAGTCAAACATGAGTGTTTACAGAGAGAGAGAGAGAGAGAGAGGGAGAGGGAGAGGGAGAGGGAGAGAGAGAGAGAGAGAGAGATTGACAGACAGACTGACAGACAGGCAAAGACAGAGAGAGGGGAAGACAGAGAGATAAAGTGGGTAGAGTACTCATGGAGTTCAGAAGAACTTGTTGGATATTCTGGAACTGATGATACATGGTACAGTGAGTATAGAGCCTCTCAGTGTAGATGCTGGGAATTGAATAGGTCCTCTAAGACTACGAACTTTTAAGCTCTTATTCATCTCCTCATTGTCCAACACTAATTGATTAATCTTAATTATGTAAATATGTATAACTTTTAAAGGAATTTCATGAAATAAAACATTATGCTTCTGTTTATTTTTCCGAATAATATTATTCAATACCCATTAAATGAATAGAAAAGTTGAAGGAAGGCAAGAAAAGAAGATGGGAATGAGAAAAAATGTTTCAATGGATGGATTAAATTATTTTTCAGAGATGCTTTGCAAAGTCTGTAGACTATACTGAATTCTAGAGTACTACTTGGGTCCAAGAAGAATGGCATCAAATTATCTTTTCAGTGATAAAACAGTCAAAATCATATCTTCTTTTTTGTAAAAGATATTTTTTCCCAAGATGCAGGACATTACAGGGTGAAATCTATGAAGCCCATGCTTCAGTGGCTCATTCATTTACCAAAAGGCCCTTTTCATACTTTTCATGCCTGTTGAAATTTCAAGGTTTTGGTAAACCTAAGGATAAAACAGGGACATGCATTTTTAAGGGGATGGTTCTTATTAGTCCAGAGTATATCTTAAGCCTAATGCTCCTTAAGCTTGAGCACAAGTAAAGGTGTATTAATTTCAAAGATATTCCTCAAGGTGAAAAAAAATTTTAAGACACAAATATTTAAATACTTGAAATTTAATTTTACTTTATTTTGATTCTGCTAATCCTATATCCAATACAGGGATAATATTCTGTATATATAAAGAACTTAAGAAGTTAGACTTCACAGAATCAAATAACCCTATTAAAAAAATGGAGTACAGAGCTAAACGAAGAATTCTCAACTGAGGAATACCGAATGGCCTTGAAGCACCTAAAGAAATGTTCAACATCTTTAGTCGTCAGGGAAATGCAAATCAATACAACCCTGAGATTCCACCTCACCTAGTCAGAATGGCTAAAATCAAAAACTCAGGTGATAGCAGATGCTGGCTAGGATGTGGAGAAAGAGGAACACTCTTCTTGTTTGTGGGATTGCAAGCTGGTAGAACCACCATGGAATCAGTCTGGCTGTTCCTCACAAAATTGGACATAGTATTACCTAAGGATATAGCTATACCACTCCTGCACATATACACAAAAGATTCTCCAGCATATAACAAGGACACATGCTCTACTATGTTCTTGCAGCCTTATATATAATAGACAGAAACTGGAAAGAACCCAGATGTCTTTCAACAGAGGATTGGATACAGAAAATGTGGTACATTTACACAATGGAGTACTAATCAACTATTAAAAACAATGAATTCATGAAATTCTTATGCAGATGAATGGAACTAGAAAATATCATCCTGAGTGAGGTATCCGAATCACAAAAGAACACACATGATATGCACTTACTGATAAATGAATATTAGCCCAAATGCTCATATCCAATGTACAATTCACATACCACATGAAGCTTAAGAAGAAGAAAGAATAAAGTGTGGGTTCTTTGGGGGGAATAGGGTAAGGGGATAACATCTGAATTGTAAATCAAATATCCAATAAAAAAAAGAAAAAGAAAAAAAGAAAAAAAAGAAAGAAGAACAAAATACTTCTGAAGGCAAAGTGTGGAGCAGAGACTGAAGGAAAGGCCATTCTTCATTCAGTCCCACATGGGGATCCATCCCATGTACAGTCACCAAACCCAGACACTATTTTGGATGGGAAGAAGTGCAGGCTGACTGGAACCTAATATAGCTGTCTCCTGAGAGACTCTATGAGAGCCTAACAAATACAGAGGTGATGCTTGCAGCTAATCATTGGACTGAGCAAGTGGTCCCTAGTCAGTTCCATAATGGAGGAATTAGAGAAAGGACTGAAGGAACTGAAGGGGTCTGCAAGACCATAAGAAAAACAATAATATCAACCAACTAGATGCACACTCCCAGCCCCACATCAGAGTTCCTAGGAACTAAACCACCAACCAAGGAGAAGGAGTACAAATGGAGGGACTCATGGGTCTGACTAATATGTGGCAGAGGATGGCCTTGTTGGGAATAAATGGGAGGATAAGCCTTTAGTCCTGTGAAGGCTTGATGTCCTAGTGTAGGGGAATTCAAGGATGGCAAGGCTGGAGTGGATGGGTGGGCGACCATCCTGATAGAAGCAGGGAAGGTGGAGATGAGATAGGGGGTTTCTGGAGTGGAAACCAGGAAAGAGAATACCATTTGAAATGTAAATAAAGAAAATATCCAATAAAATATAATTTAAAGTAGAATCTAAAATAAAATTCAACTCAACACAAAATAAATATTATAAAATATTATCATTATAATCTTAACACAATAGTTTCCCTTTAGCTAATGATAATTATGTTTTTATCACATGAGTTATAACTTATACAATTATATTTTTCAATGTGCCTAAAATAATTTTATACATGTATATATTGTATAAAGAAAAAAAATAAAGATAGTTAGCATGTGAATGACAGCCAGTAGGAGCAATAACATTATGAAGGTATAATCCCACTAAGCCTGGAAGAAAAATACAAGTTCAAGAATTACCTAATCTATTCAATTCTTTGCATTTCAGTAGAGAATGAAGTTCTGTCTCAAAATCATTCCATACTTTCTAAAAATATATGTGAATAAAATGAGAATCTCCACTGTTTATGCTCCTTTCCCAATTAAAGTTTTAAAAACTTTAATTCTTACAAATATACATATGTTCTATATATTCAATATTTTAGTCCTTAATTACAAGGCAGCTTCTACATGTACTGATATTGCAAAAGTTGTTTATCCATTTGTCTATTGATGAACATATGGCCATTTTCAATATTTTGGAACTAAAAATCCTATTATGGACATTTTCATACAAGTTTAGTTATGGGCATATGCTTTTATTAATCTTGGATGAATGCATAGAGGCAGAATGCCATGGTTTGTTTTCTGAAGTGAATATTTCATTTGCAGTCACAATAGAAGTCTATGAGAACTCCAGTGTTCATCTGGCTTGCCCTCCTTTGGTAATACTAGCCAGTTTCCAGAAGACCATTAAATAGGTAGAAATGATTCTTTGTGCTTTTCTTTTTCAGTTGTATTTTGTGAGTTTTGATACTAAGATTCTTCCTATTTTCACTTGTGATAATAAATTCTTACAATGATATTTACATCTTCATACATAATTATCATTGAAATATTTTCTCAGCAAAATAGAATTCTCATAGCATACTTTGACATTAAGAATTTAAGTTTTTTTTCTTTTTTATCTTTCTGAATCTGCTTTTATACTATTTTAATTACATGCAAGTATTAAGGTCTATTCTAGGTTGAGCAACTGGCAACAGAATAGATGCAAATAGTCAAGAAACAAGCAAGACAACAAACACAGTCAAAGAACAAGCAAGACAATAAACAAAGTCCCATTATCACTCCCATGATCACTGTTTCTAAGAGCTTATCAGGATAACCAAAATATCTGAGACTACTTTCCTGTCCTAGCCCAAAGTTATTTCATGCCTGAAGCCTACTTCTTTGATTTAGCCTAAGATTTACATTCCTGCATCTTTGTTCTAGCCTAAGATTTAGAATCCTGCCAGCAATTACTTCTTTGTTCTAGCCTAATATGTAATTCCTGCCTGCAGCCCATTTCCTTGTTCTTGGCCAATGTCAGATTCCTGCCAATCAGCCTCCAAAGCTCTCTATATCTCCTGCTTTTTTATTTCATAAACAAGACTGAGACAGTCTTAGGTTGTTCTGAAAGAAATGCCTTCCTTGACCATAGTGGAACTTGCATTATCAAAAGCAATGCACTTCTGCCTTAGTTTGGTAAGGCTCTGTGCAAAATCTTACCAGTCCATGGTTTGCCAGCCTGTTAAATCAATAACTCTTTCTGGGTGTCCATTTTCATTTTCAAGCCACGTACTTTAACTGCCAACATGCTGATGTTGTTAAAGACACAGTTTAACATGATGGGCAGGAAAAAAAGTATTCCCAGGACAAAAAGGGCTGACATGATCAAGCTATATATGCCATTCTTGAAGTTTGTGACTAAAATGGGACCAAGAATTTCCTCTCTCACTGATGGCAACAAGGCCATCAACTTGAGCCATGGGTCCCTCATGTGTGTTCCCAGACTTGCTGTTTAGACCCTGGGAGCTCTGGTTGGTTGGTATTGTCACTTTCTCCATGGGACAGGAAGCCCCTTCAGCTTTTTCAGTCTTCTCACTGACTCCTCCATTGGGAACCCCATGATTAGTTCAATGGTTAACTGTGAGCATCTGCCTCTGTGTCAGGCTCTGGCAGAGCCTCTCAGGAGAAGGCTATATTATGCTATATTAGTGTTATCCTCATTGACATAAGTTTGTTTTCTTGCTGAAAAAATATTTCTTATGCATTAATGTATCATCTTTGTGTTCAAAATATTTGCACAGTGGGTACAGTATTATTGACCTTCTCCTCTATAGGCAGTTCATTGATCTGTTATTTAATTTTTGTATTTATGAAAATATTTAATTCTTTGATTTTGCCAAGCAGAAATTAAGAATTCCTGTTAAGTTTGACTCCATTATTTTGTTTATTGGATGTTTTATTTACATTTCCTATGTTGTCCCCTTACCCCATCCCCCACCCACCCAGGAACCCCCAATCCCCTCACCCCTCCTCCTTCTTCTCTGTGGATGTAACCTCTATCTACCCCCCAACTAAAACCTCCCCACCCTCAAAATTCCCACCCCCTGGGGCGTCCAGCCTTCATGAGGTCAAGGTTCTCTTCTTCCACCTATGCCCAGCAGAGCCCTCCACTCTTACATATTGAGCTAAAGCCCTGGATCCCTCCCTAAGTGCTCCCAGGCTGGTGGTTTAGACCCTGGGAGGTGTGGTTGGTTGGTATTGTTGCTCTTCTCATGGTGCTGCAAATCCTTTCAGCTCCTTCAGTCTTCACTCTAAGTCCTCCATTGAGAACCCCATGATCAGTTCAATGGCTAGTTGTGAGCATCTGTCTCTGAATATGTCAGACTCTTGAAGACCTCTGAGGAGACATCCATATCTTCTGATGTGTTATATAATTATGGTTGGCATTTCAATGTGCTAAGAAATGCTTGAAAATACATTATTGCTATATGAACCTATGTTTTCCAAGCATAATTGAAAATGTTTTTGCAAAATTTAATGAATTTGACATAAATTTAAAAATATTTTTCTTGTATTTGCTGAATTGATGAATTGCACCAATGAATGTGTGAGTTTTGGTATGGTACATGTAGCCATTTTCATTATAGTTTTATGGGGAGTTTTAAAAACTTATTCTTTTTTTGACTTTTTTGACTTTTTCAACTCTGCAACAAGCATAAGTAAGCCTACACTGTGTAGACTGGAATTAAGTCAAACACGTACTTCAATTTAAATGTGACTGACGTTTAAATCCTTTTGAGTATTCTGACCCACTTACATTTATAACTTTAATGTTACTTACAGAAGTTTGATTTTCCGCAGAATTTTTTGTGGTCATTGTACAGATCTTGTATACCTTTTCACAGTATATCTCAGTATATTTATTTATCATAATCCAAGAAATTTCAAAACCTTTATTGATAATTTACATCTTTTTGTTTTCAACTGTTCATTTTCTAAACTAGCTCACTATTGTTTTCATAAAACTACTCTCATTTCAAGTTAATTTTGTAGTGACTTAAGTTTTTTTTTTAATTTCAAAAAGTTTTAATTTATGTTTAAAGATATAAATTTTGAGAATAACATATATCTGAATGATAAGTTTCAGTAAACCTGATAGTTGTCTTAGAATTTGCAGCATAAAGAATTTATTTACAAAACTGTTGATGTAGTTCTGCATAAATATGTCATATTATTTATATTCATTTTTATTTCCTTTTTATATTTATTACTGTTTAATTAACTGCAGATAATGAAAAAATGACATTAAACTTCTATTATGTACCAATTTTATACATCTATTTTTGAATAATTTTTAAATTATTTGTGTTCCTTTGAGAAGGTGAACTAAAATTGGATATAAACCAACTTTAAGTTATCTCTTCTTAATAAATATTATGTAACTCAATATTTATTATTATAAACTCAAAACATAACAACTTGTTTCTCTTGATTATTATATGGACTCTTATAATTTATTTTAGCCATGTGTTTTTCCAAAACAATGAATTATGAATTTTTGCTTTTTAGGCCGCTATTTAATGAGAGCCTCAAAACCTGATAACTTCAAATCTGGATTCTGTTTCTTCTGGTGTTCTGATATTACAGGCATTTCCCAATAATCCAAGGTCATTTACGTTAAACCTACTTTTAAAATATTTTGTGTTAATGAAAAACACAGTTCTACATTCTTCAACCTCATTTTTTTTGTCCAGAATTCCAAATCATTTTTCTTGTCT
Organism: Grammomys surdaster; assembly: GCF_004785775.1. Lineage (NCBI taxonomy): Eukaryota > Metazoa > Chordata > Mammalia > Rodentia > Muridae > Grammomys > Grammomys surdaster. The sequence continues at coordinate 7,157,729 of NW_021620995.1, forward strand.
CTACATCCTTGAGAACTTATGCTTAATTTTATATTTTCTTTCTCTTTCTTGCATATACACACATACACACACATATACACACACACACACATACACACACACATATATGAATGTATTGTAGATGGACTATTAGTAGATAAATATTGACTTAAATGTTTTATTTTTAAGATAATATAAACTAGTTAGTGATAAATATGGCCTATATTTAATTATTTTAATTTTACACATATATGTAAGATTTTCTGGCCATGGAAGTAAATGTCGATATTTATGAATAATCTGAGGGGCTAGAGAGATGGATAAGAGCTCATACTAATCTTACAGAGAAACAATGTTCTATTCTCTAAACCTATATGAGAGTTCACAATTTTCTATACCATCATTCCCTAGGTCTCATACACCAAATGCATCTGATAAACATATCAACACATTCAAATACATAAAATAAATATAAATCATAAAAAAGAATAATTAGATGTAGATGGTGTTTTTGAAGACAATTTATCATAAGTAAAGAACATTTATCCCAAAAAACTAATCTATACTCTGTTTTAAATATATGGGCACACAACTATGTAACATATTATAGAATAAAAAAAAATATCTAGGGATATATTTATATATTTGGTGGGGTCATAACTCTACTTATGATGATGAGTATAACTTCAATTGTTTAATTACTGGGCACTGTTAATCATCTAAATCAAAATGGCAAATGTGAGTATTTTGTATTTGTTTAGAATTCATAGGTTGATCACATGAAAATAGGTCAGTTATAATATGTAGAGTTAAATTTTGGTATATGATCAGACTATCAAAAGTGGATAAAAATGAAGACAAATTTAATCTAATGGCATGACTATTTTGAAAACTAAAGTACACAGGCGCCAATTAGAAAGTGAATCATGTAAGAAAATAGAATGAGATAATGTTTCTAAAGTTTTATTGTATTATTGAATTATATAAAGCAAATTGAAAATTATTCTACTAAAGCAAACTATGAGAGGGAAGGACATACCTCTTTTATGTCATGAAATACTTAAGGGCATTTAATTCAGTCTAGACATTTAGTAAATTTAATAGCTAATAATCAAATGTCACCTACAGTGTAGTTGCTGTTTTGAAGACCAAAATAAATCAGTGAATAAAGAAAAAAAATCTCTAAACTAATTGTCAGGAGAGACTTCTATTTCAAAGCTTCAGTGAAAAATAAATATATAGAAATTGCTTTTAAAAACATACATTAAAATGTCAAGATATTATCAGTATATCACTAAATCAACCAACTTCATTTAATACACATACATACACGCAAACACAGACACACAAATATATATAAATATATGTATACGTATATATATATATATGTATACATGAATGTATATGCATATATATATATTCACACATACAAGTTTTTTGTGAGATCAATACATGTATACAATGCATTTTAATCATACCTACTCTTCCCACCCAACCTTGATGAAGTTCTTGTACCAACCACACAAATATTCCTAATCAAATTCTTCATCTTTTGTTATATAAATGATTGAAACCAATTAATGCAACCCATAGGCTCATAGGGACAAAACTAACTACTTATCATATAAATGAATTAAACTTTTTTTTTCTACTTAAGTAGCCATCACCTGTATGTAGCTTCTCATCTAGGAGTAGGATCTTGGGATTCTTCTCTTTATTTATGCTAGGATATTGTGTGGTATGTAGTAGTTGATTTACATACATTATTGGTTGAATATAAAGTAAATATATTTACAATTCCGATAAAGTAAAACTAGTAAATGATTATATTATTGATATTATTTCTGCACAAATTATATTAAAACTAATATACATACAATAAACTGCATGTTATATATATATATATATATATGCATCATCTTTTCAAATCAAATCAGAAGGTATTATCTAAATTAATCTTATTCCATGAAATATGAGTTTTTAATTTACTTATAAATAGACATTAGAAATATGACTTTAAATTGGAGATACATATTTAATTACATCTTTAAAGTGTAGATTTTTCATTTCAACTAAGTGTACATTTGAAAACCCAGGATAGCTATCCTGAACAATCCTGAACAATAAAAAAGCTTCTTGGGGTATTACTTTCCATAAATTCAGGCTTTACTATAGAGTAGTACTAATGAAAACTGTATAGTATTGGGACAGAAAAAGACAGGGTCATCAATGGAATCAAATTTTCTTTGTATATAATATGTAATTTCCTTTTTCATATTGAATAATTAATATCTCTTGCTTGTAACTTAATTGAGTTCTAATGCCTTCAAACTGGAGGTTCTTCATATAATTTGAACTCCTTTACTTTCATTGTGAAGTATTACATTCCAGATGATTATAGAAGAAAATATCAGACTAACTTTTAGTACCTATTTTTTTCTTACAAGGTCCACTGCATGTTGCTATTGCTACCAGGCACCATAACCTACAGCTTGCTCCAGGAAAGCTGAGAGATGTTACAATTCTATTCTTCCTACACTAGTGATATACTATTTATTTGTTCATTTGATTTTTTATTCTTTCCATGACTTTATATGAGACACTATGAGATTGGCTGTGGCAAAAGATGTTTCATTAAAGAAGTAAATTGAAAATGGTAAAAACTACCTTCTCTCCCTGTTTGAAAGCTACCAAGACTGAATATTTCATACTATTGAAGTGTGAACCTTTGCAAAGAAAGGCATTCGTCTAATGAATCTGAATCAAAAAGATTGTCAGAGTAAATGCGTAAACTCACTGTACTCAAATCTTATTGCTAATAATTCCCTTTAGCCCACAATATAGAATTAAATTGAATTAAGATGTTAAAAATTAAATAGCATAACCTCATACATGTTCTAGATTCCAATGTAAGACATAATTAACACTGGATAGGATGAGAAGTGAAAACTAATTGGTAGAGTTGTATGATATTATTGACTTGAGAAGAGTTTCAGAGGAATTTGAGAAAAATATATGTACAGAACATATTTATAAATGTAAATTATGTTGTCTACTACTTATACTAAGAAAAATAAAGTAATCACATCAGAATAACAGAAACACAGACCAGACATCTTATAATGGGAATTTACTGTCAGGGATAATATTTTTAATATAAGAAAAAAAAAGAGAAGGATTTTTATCATAAATGAGAATACGTACAGAAATGTGGATGAATTGATACAGAAAATAAATTATATTATCACATATTCTTTGCATTTGAAGTCAAGAAAAGATTGAAACCAGTTCATGCTTAAAACTATAAGCTCGTATTTTCCAGTTATTTTTAAATACTTGGTATGATATCCAGTTAAAATGAAGAAAGAATTGCATTGATCAAAGCTGAATCAATATATATTCTTCAATTAATATTTCTAGTCAGATCTATCTTTTGAAGATTCATTTAACCACCTTCATAATTTTCCTTTTGGTATATTTGCAGTTTTACCCAGTTAAATTTATGCAACACTAAATTTTTAGCTCCTGAATTAAGAATATTAATAACATCAATAAAATATAATATATCAGTTTATAATACATAAAGTTTTCCCTTGGCACAGCAGGTACTCGTAAGTTGTACAGGGTCCCTTGACCTCTATTATCTAGCTCTCAGCTTGCCCATCATTCCTGACAAGGCTTGTGGGACCCAAAGAACATTGAGCTTCCCCATGGAGGCCTGTGGGTCAAGAGTAACCAGCAGAGAACCATGCCTCACTAACCTCTTCCTAGTGGGGTCCACCTGAGGCACAGCTAGCAAATTCAAGTACCATGACATGCACTGTCTGGCAAAAGGATTCCTCTCACATTCTGAGAAGTCCAGTTGCCATCAGGATCATCTAACTAAAATCAGGAAAAACTGGATGCCTAAAGGGCAGTATAAGAACACAATAAGAACCAAGGCAATATTGCATCACCAGAGCCCAGCTGTCTTACTACAGCAAAACCAGGATGTTCTAATGAAACCAAAGCATAAGATGTTTAGAAATCCAGTCCTGTAAAGATGATAGAGGCATTTAAAGAGGAAATGAATATATCACTTAAAGAAATACTGGAAAATACACTTAAACAGGTAGAGACATTAAAAGAGGAAGCTCACATATGTAAAGAAAATCAGGATAACACAATCAAGCAGTTGAAGAATATGAATAAAATATTCCAAAACCTGAACATAGAAATAGAAGAAATAAAAAAGAAAAAACTGAGACAATCATGGAGATGGAAAACCTAGGAAAGAGAACAGGGAATAAAGACACAGCAACACCAACAGAATACCCATAATAGAAGTCAGAATCTCAAGCATAGAAGATACTATAGAAGAAATCAATACATTAGTCAAGAAAATGCAGACTCCAAAAAGTTCATCAGACAAAACACCCAGGAAATTTGGGACATTATGACAAGTCTAAACATAAGAATATTAAGAATAGAAGGAGAAGATTCCCAGATCAAAGTCTGAGAAATATCTTCAACAAAAATCATAGAATAGTTCTGTAATCTAAAGAAAGTGATGCTTACACTTATATAAGAAGCTTACAGAACACGAAACAGATTGGACCAGAAAAGAAAATCCTCCCCAAACATACTAATCAAGACATTAAATGTGGAAAACAAAGAAAGAATATTAAAAGCTGAAAGAGAGAATAGGCCAAAAATCATATTCAGATAGGCTTGTTTGATATTTTAATGATATTATAATTCATGAATTATAGACTTATACAATTATAAATGTATCAAATACTGCTGTTTTACGCAGAAAATATAATTACTCCCTATCTCTAAACTGAGACTCCAAAAGCTAGAAGGGCCTGGATTACAGTCTAGAGAGACTACAGATGTCAGCCCAAAATAGTATAACCAGTAAAATGTCAATTACGATAGAAGGAAAAACCAAGATATCCCATGAAAAATCAAATTTAAACAAAATTTTTCCACTAAACTAGCCCTATAGTGGATACTAGAAGAAAAATTCCCACTCAATGAGGCTAACTACACTCAGGAAACATAGGAAATAAATAATTTCACACCATTAAAACCAATAGAACACACACACACACACAAATAATTGCTAACATCAAAATAATAAGATGTAAATCCTAGTTCATTTTAACTCTCAACATCAATAGACTAGATTTCCCAATAAAAAGACAAAGGCTATCAAAGTGGACACATAAACAGAAACAATCATTCTGCTATAGAGAAGAAACACATCTCAACATAAATGGTTGATATTACCTCAGAGTAAAAATCTGGGAAGAGATCTTCCAAGTAAAGGGACCTAAGAAATGAGCTTGGATAGCAATTTTAATATGTAGTAAAATAGACTTTCAACCAAAGATAATTGTTAGAGACAGGGAAGGAAATTTTTTACACATCAAAGGGAAAATCCACCAAAAAGATAATTCAATTCTGAACACCCATGCCCCAAATACAAGGACAACCACATTCACAAAAGAAACATCACTAAACTTTAAATTACAGATCAAATGACACTTTTGAATAGTTGGAGTCTTCAACAACCTACTCTCAGCATTGGCAGGTCATTGAGAAAGAAACTTAACTGCAAAATAATGAAAAAGATATTATGATTCAAAGGGACCTAACAAATATTTATAGAACACTTCACCCAAGCACAAAAAGTATACCTTCTTCTCAGCACCTTATGGTACCTTCTTCAAAATTGACCATATAATTGGTCACAAAGCATACCTCAACAGAAGCAAGATGATTAAAATAATCTTTTGTCTCTTATCAGATCACTGAGGATTAAAGCTGGAGTTCAACAGCAATAGAAACAATAGGAAGTCTACTTATTCATGGAAACTGAACACTTCTCTACTCAAACATCATTGGGTCAGGAAAGAAAGAAGGAAGGAAGGAAGGAAGGAAGGAAGGAAGGAAGGAAGGAAGGAGGGAGGGAGGGAGGGAGGGAGGGAGGGAGGGAGGGAGAGAGGGAGGGAGGGAGGAAGGAAGGAAGGAAGAAAGAGAGAGAAAGAGAGAGAGAAAGAGAGAAAGACTCAAGCATTCAATAAAAATGAAGGTTCAGTGTACACAAACTTATGCAATACTGTGAAAGCAGTGGTAAGAGGAAAGTTTATAGAACTAAGTGTTCTCATCAAAATCAAAAAGAGTTCTTATACTAACAAACTAAAAGTACACCTTAAATCTAGAAAAGAAAAGAAAAAAGAAAAGAAAAGGAAAGGAAAGGAAAGGAAAGGAAAGGAAAGGAAAGGAAAGGAAAGGAAAGGAAAGGAAAGGAAAGGAAAGGAAAGAAAAGAAGCAAACACATCCAAGAATAGTCAGCAAGAAATATTCAAACACAGGGCTAAAACCAATCAGTTAGAAACAAAGAGAACAATACAAAAAATATCAATGAAACCAAGAGCTGGTTCTTTGAGAAAATCAACAAGATAGTCACACCCTTAATGAAACTAACTAAAAGGCAAAGAGGCAGTACCCAAATAAACAAAATCTGAAATGTAAAGGGAGACATAGCAATGGACACTGAGGAAATTCAAAGAATCATTAGGTCTTACTTCAAAAGGCTGTACTCCAGAAATTAGAAAATCTAAATTAAATGGATGATTTTCTAAACAAAATTAAATCAAGATCAGGTAAACTAGTCCTTATATAGCCTAAAGAAATTGAAATTGAAGAAATTGAAGCAGGCACTAAAAATTGCTCAACAGAAAAACCCAGGGCCAGACTGCTTCAGCACATATTCTACAACACTTTCAAAGAAGAGTGAATGTCAACCCTCTTCAAACTATTGCACAAAATAGAAACAGAAGGAACACTGCTAATATCATTCTTCGAGGCCCAAACCACACAAAGACTCAACAAAGAAAGAATTTCACACCAATTTCCCTTAAGAACATTGATGCAAATTTAAAGAAAATACATACAAACCAAATATATCAACATATCAAAGATGTCATCCACCACTGTCAAGTAGGCTTCATCTCAGGGATGCAGGCATGGTTCAATATATAAAAATCCATCAAGGTAATCTACCATATAAACAAACTGGAAGAAAAATGAAAACAAACAAACAAAAACATATGATCGTCTCATTAGATGCTGAAAAGAACCTTTGACAAAAACCAACATCTACGTTTGTTAAAAGTATTGAAGATATCAGAGATACAAAATGTATATCAGCACACAATAAACACAATATACAACAAGCCGGTAGCCTAACAATAAATTAAATAAAAAGACAAAAAGTGATTCCTCTAAAATAAGGAGACAAGACACAAGGCAGTCTACTTTAACTCTATCTCTTCAAAATAGAACTTGAAGTGCTAGCTAGATCAATAAGACTACTAAAGAAGATCAATAGGCAAAAATTGGAAAGGAGGAAGTCAAAGTATTGCTACTCACAGATGATGTAGTAGTATACATGAGTGACCTCAAAAATTCTTGCAGAAAATTTGTACAGCTGACAAATAACTTCATCAGAGTTGCTGAATACAAAATTAACTCAATGACATCAATAGCCCTGCTTATACAAGAAATAAACAGGCTAAAAAAGAAGTTAGGGACATAATACCCTTTATAATAGTGACAAATAATATAAAATATCTTGGTGTACCTCTAACCAATCAAGTGTAAGACCTGTATGAGAAGAACTTCAATGTCTGAAGAAATAAAGTTGAAGAAGATACCAGAAGATGGTAAGATCTCCCATGCTCATGGATGCATAGGATTAACATAGTATAATGGCCATCTTACCAAAGATTCAACACAATCCCCATCAAAATTCCAACACAATTCTTTACATATCTTGAAAGAGCAAATCTCAGCTTCATGTGGAAAAGTACAAAACAAAACACAACAAACAAATGAACCCAGGACAGCTATTGTGAACAATCCCAAACAATAAAAGAAAGACTGTGAGTATTACTATCCCTGACTTCATGTTGTACTATAGAGCAGAAATAATAAAAAACTGCGTGGTATTGGGACAGAAACAGACAGGTTGATCAATAGAACCAAATCAAATAACAATAAATATACACAAACACCTACATAAACTTGATTTTTGATAAAAAAAAAAAACAATCCAAGGAAAAGAAAGCCTCTTCAATGAATAGTGCAGGTCTAACTGGATGTCTACAGTAGAAGAATCAAAATTGATCCGTACTTACAACTCTGCACAAAACTCAAGTTGAAATAGAGCAAGGACCTCAACATAAAACTGGATATATTGAATCAAAATGAAGAGAAAGCAGGAAATAACCTTGAATGCATTGCTACAGGAGAAAATTTCCTAACAGTGTGGGATAAGGATCCTGAAATGGCCACTTCTGGTAGTCAATCAGGACTCCCAATGGAGGGATAAGGACAGAAACCCACCCACAAAACCTGTGACTCAAAGTGCGTCCTGCTTACAGATGTGCAGGGACTAAGATAGAGGAAAGATGGAGGAAATGCCAACCAATGACTGCCCCAAATTGAGACCTATCTCATGGGTAAGAACCAATCCTGACACTCGGTTATGCTTGCAGACAGAAGCCAATGAAAAGAGATGCAGAGATATGCAGACAAATATTTTATGGAGGCTGGGGAGTCATATTTAAGAGTTGGAGGAATCTGGAAATTTTGCTGAACAGATCACCAATGGCTTATGTTCTACAATCAAGAATTGACAAATGGGACCTAATAAAATTACAAAGCTTCTGTAAGCCAAAGGACACTGTCAATAGGACAAAACTACAACCAATCGACTGGGAAAACATCTTTACCAATCTTGTATCTGATAGAGGGATAATATTCAAAATATAAAAAGAACACAAGAAGTTAGATTCCAGAGAAACAAATGACCCTATTAAAAAATGGGGAACAGAGCTAAAGAGAAAATTCTCACCTGAGGAAACTCAAATGGCTGGGAAACACCTAAGGAAATGTTCAATACCCTTAGTCATCAGGGAAATGCAAATCAAAACGATCCTGAGATTCCACCTCACACCAGTCAGAATGGTATGATCAAAAATTCATGTGACAGCAGATGCTGGTGTGGATGTGCAGAAAGAGGAACACTTCTCCATTGTTATTATGGTTGCAAGCTGGTACATTGACTCTGGAAATTAGTCTGGTGATTCCTCAGAAAATTGGACATAGTCCTACCTGAGGATCCAACTCCTGGGCATATATTCAGAAGATGTTCCAACATATAACAAAGACATATGCTCCACTATGTTCATAGCAGTGATATTTATAATAGTAGCTGGAAACAAGCTATATGTCCCTCAGCAGAAGAATGGATACAAAATTGTGTTACATTTACAAAATGGAGTACTACTCAGCTATTAAAAACAGTAACATTATGAAGTTCTAAGCAAATGAATGGAACTTGAAAATATCATCCTGAGTGAGGTAGCCCAGTCATAAAACAACACACATGGTATGCACTCATTGATAAGTTGTTCAATAGCTTGGAATGCCCAAGATACAATTCAGAGACCCCATGAAGCTCAAGAAGGAAAACGAAAGTGTGGATGCTTCGGTCCTTCTTAGAGGGGGGAACAAAATATTCACAGGAGGAAATATGGAGACAGTGCGGAGCAGAGACAGAAGCAAAGGCTATCCAGAGACTACCCCACCTGGGGATCCCATCCCATATATAGTCATCAAACCTGGAAATTGTTGAAGATGCTGGAAAGTGCTTGCTGACAGAAGCCTGATATGGCTATCTCCAGAGAGGCTCTGCCAGAGCCTGAGAAATACAGAGGGGTATGCTAGCAAAGGCCAATGGACACTGGTGCTGTTGGTTTTTATTTTTTTTCTATTCCTCTGCTTTCTTTAGAGATGTAGTGATGATAAGGCATAGTGTGGAGGCAAGAAAAGGGGAAGGAAAGGGGTTATGGTAGAAGGGGAGAGAGAGGCAGATACAGAGGGAGGAAGGATAAGGGGATGAAGGTGATGGGGAGAGAGAGAAATGAAAAGCAGAGATTTGACTAAAAAAAAAATCACTAAAATTCAAGTTTCAGTTTGTAAATGCAGCCAGTTGCGAAAGAGAAAAACAAACAATTTTCCAGAAAAATGACATTTAGAGAGAAGAGAAGCTGATATTGAATGTCTTACTTCAGATAATTAATGGCTTTATAAACTGATGAGGGCAAGAAACTAGGAAGCCATGCAGAATCTTGTACTAATGCCCTGGAGTTCAAGATGGAGTAATCAGAATTATCCTAATGTTGGAAGGAAAATGTCAGTTGCTCCTAAAGAGAAGAAAAGATCATTTTTGAAAGTTCTTAGATCACAAAATTAGTCTTTGATAATAAGCATAGCTGCTGGTTTACTTACATTTCTCTTGCTGTGGTAAAATGCCCTGGTGAAAGCAATTTCAAAGAAAGAGAATTTATTTGAGGTCCTAGTCAGAGGTATTTTCTATAGAGGCATAAAAGTGAAAGCATCAGGAGCTTGAAAAAACTAATTACATTGTATGCATTGCATGAAGAATAAAGAAATTAATGATTTAGCTAGAAATTTTTCCTCTTCGTACAGTTCATGATCCAGCCCTGAATAAATAACGCTGTTCACCTTGGGGTAGTCTCTCCACATCAATTCAACAAATTATGAAAGTCTCTTCAAGTAGACCACAGTCCTGTCTTAGCCATTACAATTTTCTCATCTCTATACATGGAGCAAAATATTGCTGTACTTTTGTTCCCTATGACTGATCACAATTTCCTCATAACTCTTAATTTATTATCATGGCCCCCTATTTTATCACTTCACTTTCAAATATTAATATGAATGAGGAACCTTCATCTTATAGTCTTTCCCTCAAAATTACTATCACCATTTAATCAATATTATTGAGTAATGTGCACAGATATGCTTACAAAGCATTGATTTTCATGTATCCTTAAATATTGTATATGGGTGTAAGTACCACTGTCCTTAGGCATTGTGAGCATGTGTGTAATGGATGACTTAATAATGCTATTGTCATGGTGAATATGTATATGAACACCATTGATTTAATGCTGTGCTGAGCTTTGCTCACATGTGTCTAAGCATGTGTCAATATTGTTTTTATATATTGTGTACACATAATTACAAGACTAGCTAAAGGTTTTATTCTTTAAAACTTAGTAATAACAACAGATGACAAATGCATCTTGTGTATTTTGCACATAGAATTATGTTATATTAGTATGTAAAATGATATTTAAATTTAAATAGAAAATATCTATTAAAAATTCTAAAGGTATTATTTCAGTATTATTCTAAATTTAGTAAATTCTAAAGGTATTATTTCCTTGGTATTTCATATAATGAACATCAAATATCCTAGAAAACGATCTGTTTGCTGCATTTGTTTATATGTATTAGCCCTACTTTTGCAAACTATGGAATGTTGTAAGAAAGAGGAAGATGAATGAAATCTCCACACAAAGCTCAAAAAATCAGACATTCTTTTTAAGTATATTCCATCATACGAATTTAACTTATTTTATTGTTATGTTTATATTTTGATAAATTTATAAGATGGCAAAAGTACAATTTTTGAGCATTATATTGTTCATTATTCTTAATACCTAAAGTATGAATGAAATTTTACTTTCCTATCTATATAAGATGTAATCAAAGGAAAATTAATATTTCAAATTTAAAATGTATCTGTATATTAAAACTATACATTAAGCCTCTAGTACACAACCATAATTAGGTTATATACTAAACAGAGTGAATAAAAGCCTAAAGTTTTCATCTAGTTGGATGGACTTCAAGATTTTCTTCTGATTCTTATATCATAATGTAAATGAATTAGCCATTGACATATCCTTTTCCAGAAGTAGATCTCACTAAAAATGTTATAAATTCATATGGAGGTTGCGAAGAGTAAAAGTAAATACAAGTTGGCATGAAGATATTAAAGCAATTATGTAATCAGAAAGTATTACTAACTGAATCATACATCTGAGCAAGTATCATATTATTTTCAACTTTTAAAATAATTATGTAAAAAGTTCATGCAGGAGAAAAAGAGACAATGACAACTAGGAGAGTTAAAAATGTTGAAGTAAAAGACATTGATGCCAGAAGAAATCAAGGCTTAGAACATCTAAGTATAGTTCTGAAGATAGTCAGTGAGGTTAGGATGAGAATCTAAGTTCAGGCAGCTTTCAGATTCTATATGAACATTTCATCCTGTGTAAACTTATAAAGGCAATGCTATGCTGAACATTTTTGGAGCTCCATCTGTGATAATACATCACAAATCTGTAGTTCCTCATATCAGAAAAGGCATGAGAAAATGATGTATTATTGTAATCTTAAATTTTTTAAATATTATTTTAGTTTCCCAATTCTTAACTCTTTGATGTTTATGACCTCTTTGCTCATTGAAGTTTTATCATTTTACAATTGCATATCTATTTTTATACATATACAATTGTATATCTATATATTATATTTATAAATACACCCTATGGAATTTATAGTCATAAATTCACTAAATAATTTAAAATAATTACTTAATAAACTCTGAAGATCAAGTCCAGTCCATCAAACAGCATATTACACTGTCTCACAATACTAAAAAACATTATAGTATTTGATATAAAGACTTGAGGTTGTAAATCCAAAATTCTTCACAAAACTTTAGCCACAGACAATCTCTCTCTCTCTCTCTCTCTCTCTCTCTCTCTCTCTCTCTCTCTCTCTCTCTCTCTTTATCTCTCTCTCTCTCTCTCTCTCTCCTTCCTTCCTTCCCTCCCTCTCTTTCTCCCTCCATCTCTGTCTCCCTCTCTCTCAAAAGATCTCTTATGTGGTCCTATCTGTCTTTTGATCTAGCCTGCTATGTACAGAAGGCTGGCCTCAAACTCACATTCAGAAAATACACACATCTGCCACGGGAAAACAACACACTTCAATGTGATAAATCCAAAGATTTAACTGCATGAGATAATACATTAGCAGAATCTAGACATGTAATATCTACAACTTGAAATTCTTGAAAACTATATGCCAAGAAGTAAAGACAAAGATTGGTCTGTATCTGTGGAATCAACCTGGCAGCATTTGACTAGGAATAACTCTGAGTATAATTATAATAATAAATGATATCTTACATATTTACATGGATATGTGTTTAGCAAATTGTGTGTAACCAATGCTAGGTGTTATATTCAGTGAATTTGCAGCAAGATCTTGTTATTAGATAAAAGGAGGCTGAAGTAAATATATGGAAATAGGACTAGAGACTAAATTGTTCTATATAAGCCAAGATTTTATCTGTGATTATAAGAGTATTCATTGTTTATAAAATTCTCTGATATGCTTGTCACCTCACCATGCGTTTGATCATTACAGTCACACAATTTTTGTCTTCCCTTTGAGAACTGAACTGAGCCATCCCCAGCAGAGACGTATGACCGTTAGAATACTCAAGGAGCATAATGGCTCTAGCTTATTAGATCAATGATCTGTGACCATAAAAATTATCTAAATCTATGTTGACAGCATTTATCCTGTGAATAAGTTTCTTTAGTCCTTATTTTTATTAAATGATAAAGAACAGAAGAAAATGGAACATCTTTTCAAGGCCTTGCTTATACTGTAATTACTGAATAGGCACCAAAATAAACAATTACTCATTTATTCTAAGTCACTAGGTAATAATTGTTTGATGACACAGAAATTAATTCCGGGTCACAAAGTATATCAAACTGCTCATTGCTTAGAGTTTTATAAGAGACTAGACTATACCTGCTTGCAAGTACAAATAGAAAAACATGGAACAACTGAGAGAATGCAAGGTAAATAATTCTTAAATGTATACAAGTTTGTGGAGATTTGCTTGTTGTCTAAAACAAAGTATGTAAGAAAATACTGAGAAAGGACATGAGTCAATTAAATGCTCATTAAAAAAATTACATTTAATTGGGATATTTAAATTTTTAGATAATGACATAATTTTTGATATTGCACATAATGCAAAATTTAGCAGTATTTTACTACCCAAATTTAGTAGTACATAAACTTGCATATTCTAATGACTTTTAAGGAATACAAGGACTTGTTTATTCATATCATTTTTTTGTACAACAGTTTATACATATATCAAAATTGGTAGGAGAGTTTAGAAAGATAACTCAGTTAGTGAAGTTCATAATTTTAAACAAGAAGAACTCATGTATCATAACACACATGAAAGAAATGCAGACAGAAATGTTTGCTTGTAATCCGAATACTAGGAAGAAGGGAACATACCCTAGGGTAAAACACTAGGCCAGCTGCCTATCCAGTTCATTATCAATGATGAAATTCAGAACAGTGAGAGATTGATTCCAAACATATATGACAGTATATGAAAAATGACACCGGAGGATTCTGTCCCTAAATGTATATATACACATTTTCATGAACCTGAGCATATATTTCATCATGCATATGAATACCCATATGTGAATTAGAAAAGTATTCTGTTTTGCTTTGTTCTGTTAAAGACAAGGTTTTTCAGTGTAACCCTGGATATTCTCCAACTTGCTCTGTAGACCAGGCTAGTCACAAATTCAGAGATCTACCTCAGATTTGCTTCTACCTCCTGAGTTCTGGGATTAGTGTGTGCTGAGATTAGCTAGGTGTGTGGCTCAGAAGACTATTTTTGATAATTGAACCAAGAAAAAGATGAACTATCTATACTAATTTTTAGCATTGTCATCAAAGATTGCAATCAGTTAAATAGGTAAAATACGAGGAAGAAAATTATGTAAGTTTTTGGCTGATGGCAATTAGATTTTTGCCAATTACAGTACATTTGAATATGTTGTATTACAGAACAGGGGCAACTCTATTCATATAAGTCAGCACTTATCAGTATTGTATTAGGACAGTTATGACTATTTCAGTGGGACAAATTAAATCACATAAACTCTCCAAAGCAAATGTCAAGGACAGAATCAAAAGCGATTAGGGCAGTGTGCGCTCATACTGGCTTGAATGTGGAGGAGAATGTGGAGTGATGTGGGGAGTTTCCAAATCTGAAAATAATCCCCCATGGTGTGGAAGCCTTATGGCCTCCATCACACAAAGTAGATCTATGCTAACAGAAAAAATGAGATTGATAATACATCCTTTCTGTTCAGCCTCCAGATCACACCTGAGGCTCCATCTCACTGCGACTTTGGCAGAGGTAAAAGGCAGTGAGTATTCTTCTCACAGGTGGTGGGAATAAAATGACTATTTGGAAATAAAGGGAAAGGAGTTGCAGTGTAGGAAAATGAAAAGAAAAGAGATAATAAGAGTGAATAGGGTCAGAATACATTATAGGCTAAAATATAATAAAAGATATTTTAAAAAATCAGTACATTAATAATTTATTCAAATGTTTTTGAAATTAAAATTAAACTGATGTTGCAATATTACATATCAATTTATACATTTAGAAAAAAATCACAGAAGGTACAATGAGAGTTAGAGTTAATTTTAATATTTTAAATTAAAAATTAATATCAACGTATATGCTACTGAAACTGTGATCAGGCATAAAGAATATACCATTGTCTCAGCTAAAAGGCACACTTGTTGGGTGACCATTTATAGCAACTAAAATTACACACAAAGAAAGTGGCTGGACACTTCATCTTCATTCATAAAACTTAAGCTGTTTTAAAACAATACACTTTATTCTGCTGGCTTCAAATATACAGCATGTTAATCCATGCATAGAAAACCAAATACTTTATATAATAAATCAAATTACCCTAGCTGTCATCTCACCTCACTGTCACTTCTGCTGTGTCAAAAGAAAATACAATATAAATTTTTGTAGGAACTCTAAACATGATGCACAAATACTAACTATAGTCCTTGATTAGTATGGTACATATTTTTTAATATTTCATACTGCATATTTGCAAATTTTTGTCCAGTAACTAACATTTCTTCATTTTCTTAACAACTAGTGAATTTTCTACCCAGTTATTTTACATTTATATTTTTATCTTTTTAACCTTAAATGAGTATTATACTGATACTATTTCCACCCATCCCCTCTCAAGTCCATAACCTCTACTTCTTAATTATTATTATTACAAATTTATGTATACACCAATGAATACATAAGTACAACCTGACTTTCTGAGCCCATGTACCATCTCTTCTGTGTTTATACCTGACCTTCTATTACTGGGTAACTTATTGGGGTTAGTATCCCTGCTGAAGACAAATCCTCTCTCAATTTATTATAGCTCTTTATCTGTGGCTGGAAGCTCCTGTGAGATTTCCCTCATCCACTATATCATGCCAACTGGTAGTATAACTGCAAAGACCTTACTTTTGTGACAACGTTCTAAGGGTTTCATTAATGAAACTCCTTGCAATATACAGATTACTTTAATTTTGCATATTTCATCATCCTCCAGATCTTACATTCCATGGCTACTGGCTACCGTTATGTTTCGACTACTATGTAGTTGGCTTCTTTTTCAGATCCTAATATAAGTGAGATTGTGCACATTTTTCTTTCTGTGTTAGGCTTATATTTCTCAAAAAAATGTCTATCTTTAGGAACATGCTTTCAGCATCAAGAAACAAAATTTAAGGAAGATAATCTTTCTTTATCGTGCCTTCATACAGTTGACCACACTTAACTTCATCTACAGTCTTTATTGCTATGAATTGCTTTTCTAGCTTGTGTAATATGGTTGAAATATGGGAGCTTAAACTGAATGACAAACCATAGCAAGGATTAGATAATTTTTCTACAATATTTTTTCTTTACGTTTGCCAGACAATTGCAGAGATTCTGGAGGGTATTTTGAAGGATATGAGATAATATAAGTGATATGTTAAATATGTTAGTTTTATAATCCAATATAATACCTACACTTTCTTTGTTAACTACTTTATAAGGTTAAATAATGGTAATTTCATAACCAAGAAGAGTGATGAGTTGTTGACAGCCTTATCTGTCATGACTTGGGTTGATGCCTAAACTGTAAAGAGTTGGCTGTAACTGGTGTGTGACTAAATCCGTAAAACAAATTCCTCAAATCTGTACTAGAACGAAGGTCAAAAGAAGGTCTTTCATCTAGGTGAGACTACATATGGAGAGCGATGTGATTTATGTTCCCAAAACAGAAAATGTTTTTTTCCAGTAATATGATCAGTGTCAATGAAAGATTCAAATATGGACATGATGCTCATAAAAGAAATTTATTTTGTCAATTCTCAATCATTCAACAGTAAACAATTTTCTCAGACAAATTAAATGATTAGTTGTTCAGAAATTAGAAATGTCGGCATACTCATATAAAAATCTTTTATTTTGTGAATTCAAACTATATTGATGAAAATATAATTAGATTATTGGTTTAGTTAGTAAGTGGTTAGGAATTGTAAGTATTTCTTATAATTCCAAATTTCCTATTTTGGGAGGAAATATATAATTAAAGTCATAGCCATAGTGACAGATAGAAGGAACAACTCCTGATATTTCTATCAAAAAACTTAATAGAGGAAGTAAAATAAATTGTATTATCTCATTATCCTTTGGATTATTTTTCATGTACTCATGAAAAATAACTACATGAACTTTATAAACCAATAATTATAGTATTGATAAGGAAGGCTTGTTCAATGAAGGTCATAAGAAACAATAAATTCAAATCTCCTAATTGAGTATTACCTCTTAGACTTGCCTACATTGTTACATTTGTTTGATTGTGCTTTTACTGTGTGTGATATTATGCTGCTGTGTTTATCTTGATTTGACAGAAAACTATTCAATTTTGGGAAATTGTAACTGTCACTGGTAATATTGTTGAAGACATTTAAATAAATAATACAGCATAACCAGTAACACAGTTTTAGAACATAATAGATTTAGGTAGAAATCCTTCTCTCCCAATTAGTAGAAATATGGTATTAGGCTTCAGATTATTTAGCAAAGAAGCACATAGAACAAGTTACTAGATATTAAATATGGGTCTTAAAGTTCATCTGTAATACAATTGAAGCTAAAATAAAACATATAAAACATCTTAGCAAGATGGTAATTATGAATTAAGATGGTATATTTATTGTTACTATTAATTATTTATAGCTATGACAGAATATTGTAGAAACACCTACACAATCAATTCTTGATGGACTGACTATTTCAGACCTCATTTCTATCAATGTAGTAGCATTGTAGTAGTACAGTTATGTACATTTTTGTTGTTTTTGCTTTGTTTTATTAGACTGAAAAAATGTAGCAAAAATTTTAAAAAATCTAGATGAATATGTCAGAAACTTCAAAGACTTCAGGACATGCAGGGTCAATTTGAGAGTATTTTAACAGGAAAAAAAAAAGAGAGTTTTGATTCAAAAAGTCTCACAAATTAAAAGTTTATCATTAAGCTCAAATGTACCTGGGACAATTTATACTTTCATTAGGACACTGAAAAATCTCACAAACTAGGATCAATTTGAATATATACCAAAGGTGTGCATGAGTATGTATTACAATATCACATTTTTAGCATACAAAACTGTATAATCTAATTAAAATACTGAAAATTGTTAACGTTTGTGTTATTGTAGATAACTTAAGGTTTTGCCATTAAAACATTTCTTATATGTAAATACATATTCTGTGGTGATCATTTAGTAATTACAGATGAGCACACTTTTGTTATAACTCAGGTTGTAGGCTTAAATAGAAGAAAAGGAGACAGTAACATGGAATGAATGATCTGATCTAAGGCAAAGATAACAGAGCAAATGAAAATCTTTTCATTCTCAATTAATTGTTGTTATTTTTAAGTATATTTATAACTTCATAAATGTGAACTGATGAAAGTAGAAATGTATGTTGATATTAGCACAATACATATATTTTAAATACGCCATATATGCTCATAGAGTCAAATATTAATGTATTTTCCAATAGATTTAATTTTAGTACATAAATCTATATATTTTGTTAGTTTGTAGATTTATCCCCAAACTGAATATATCAAAGTAGCTCTTCCTTAAAATTAAAACTTAAAATATATCAACTAGAAACTTTCTAAATAATTGCCATTTGCCGTAAAGCAAAGTGTCGGTAATAAACATGGTAATTTTTGGCAATTAATTGATACCCAATCAACTCACTAATAGTGTTTTGTTTAATACCAGTTAATTGTTTGAATCTTTTCAAGTTTAACATATTAACTAGGGTAATAAAACACATTTATTGTTTTCTTTGTTGACATAATTATATGGCAACTAAATTAACTCAATGTTATTCATTTAAGTTTATTACAATATCATGTATTTAGTGTACAATAACTGTGTAATCTAATTAAATACTGAAAATGTGTTAATGTTTATATTATTCTAGACTAGTTAAGAATAGTCTCATTAAAAACTTTCGTAGAAAAAGTGCTGTAAATTTTTTTATTATTTACTTAGTCAAAGTATGGATATTTGTGCATATTAAGATATATTTACAATAGTACATTTTGTATATTTTTTCTTTTATAAATTTTATAGTATTGAATTGATTTGAACTGTTTAGTCATAAAATTAAAAATATCATCATAATCCATGCAAGTAACTTTAGAAAATCATCCATGAAATGCATTTCTTCAGTTTTATTTATAACGCACACACATAAATTTTTATAAGTGACCTTCAATAGACTATGTATTGCTTTATGTATATTAACACAAAAGGGTGATTAAAAATCTAAAAGCCAGGCATAATAACATGTGTCTATAACCCTCCTCTCCCTCCATCCCCCCCCACATTGATGGTGGTGAATAAAGAGATCTCCAGAGTTTACTGACCAATCAGCTCCAGGTTCACTGGGAAACTTTGTGTCAAAAAAAATATGGAATAGAGTAATGGAGGAAAACTGGTATTTGTTTCTGGACCCTACTAAAATTGATACACATGTTCCCAAATATTACTACAAACACACATACGTATCATACATAAAAGGAAGAAAATCTTAGATGTTAAAATATATCACAGTAAAGGAATATTCCCTTCTTTTTAATTTCTAAAAATATATTTGCAATGTTCCTTTAAGAAGGCTTTTGTTTGCTTCTTTGATTTTGATTGTTTATTGTTTATTGTTTTAATTTCTAAACTTTTTGAACTAAGATCAAATTGAATAGTAAAACTTTTGTAATGTTTGCTTTTGGACTTTTTAATGCATATTTGCTTCTTTGAAGTACCACATATACAAGCAAAAACCCTAACAATGGCATAGCCATTCTGTTTTAACATCACTTAATCAATAGATACCTATGCAATTTATAATATAAGTATTCAAGAAAATTTTAACATTTATTTTACAAATAATGCCTATTAAAATTGCTTCATCTTATCTCATTAAGAGTCCACATCAGGGGCTGAAAATATGATGGCTAAGTAATTGAAAGCATATACTACTCTTGAAGACCAGAGTTCAATTCTCAGCACCTGATTATTTTACCACTTAAAATAATCTTAAGTCTAGCTTTAAGAGATCTCCCATTCACGTTGAACCAGGGAGAATAAGTACAAGCAAAAAGGAGCAAATGCTTTCTTCTTATATGTCCTATTCTGTGGCTTTCAGCAGAGGGTGTGGCTTAGATTTAAGGTTGGTATTTTCACTTTAAAGATGCCATAAAGAAAAATCTACAACAGGTATGCCCAGCTGCTTTGATTTCAGGAAATTGATTAACCTTAGACTGTATTTGTGTGGATTAAAAATCCTTTTATTTATTCAATAGTTATATACCTCTTTGTTACTTTAATAACATGGTACATTGTTATGGTTTGCCTTCTGTAGTGATAAAATATGATAAAACCAAACTAGAAAGTTAAGGGTTTATTTCATTTTACAGCTTATAGTTCATCACAGAATGAAGAAAGGTAGGAACCTAGGAGGAACTAAGGTGGAAACCAAAGATGAAAGCAAAGACAAGATGAAAAAATATCTGGTTTTTTGTTTGCTTATACACCCAGTATCACTTGTCCAGCAATGACACACTTACTATAATCATGATGATGCTAATAGTATTGTCTCTTATGATAGACTCTGTCATTCCAGTAGGTACTAAGTTTGCATGCTTAAGTGTTCTACATCATTGATCTGGGGCTGCTGAAAAGAACAAAAGAAGAACCTCAGTACAGTTAAATCTTTGCCACTGGCCACTTTCTGGAAGTAAATCAGAAAAAAAGACCACAAGCTAATATTAATATATGAAAAATTATGTATTACAAGTAAACATCTGGAATATAGTCAGAACATAAAGAACATAAAGAACATAAAGAGTGTGCACTTTAGACATAAAACCTGCCAAAACACTGACTAAATGTTGATAGTATTGTGATATATTGATGACAATTCTTAGGACTATGATGTGGATACTTGTTTTGTACAAAGTTTGATTGTCTCTAAAATGTTATTTCAACAATTGTGTAGGCTAAATGAACAATATATTAAAAAATCACTTAACAGCTGAACCTTCAAAATAAGGTATTACAAATATTTACAAAAACTTAACTGTGGTACAGTTAAATTTACTACTCCAAAAAGTGATGAAGCTGTATCTTAATGATGGTACAGTCTGAAAAAATTCACATTAGGGAGCAGAGGCTTGTCTTATGCCACATTACTAGACTCTGGAGAGAGAAGATATCCAGAGACCAGCCTGCCTCCAGACCACAGGGAGTTGCCTAGGAAGAGTCAACTCACCAGTTGCCTGGCCTGCCCACATTGGCATCCACTATGATATGCAAGAATGTGCTGAACAGGAGAGAGAGGAAGAGAAGCAGAATAGTTTGAGCATTATGAAGAATACAACTGTGGATAAAAATATTCTGATGCAAGTATTGCCCTGACACCTGAGGTCATGGTGAAGTCCCAGCCCTTGCTGCCACTGTAAGATATGTCTATGTCCATGAAGATGCAGTGACATGAGTCTGTGTTAATGTACATGGCTTATATAGCAACTAGAAACACTGCTCTGGGCAGCCACCTGGGGCCATGAAGTGGTCTAAAAGCTGCTAAGAACTGCCCTGCTCCCTTATTATGGCAATCTGTAGAGCTGGCCCCACATCTCATCTGATGACAACACTCGGGATTGGGCACTGCACCTAACCAGGGCAGTATAATAGAGTTAGCCCTGGTGGCAATGGTGCAGTTGACCCCTGAAGACTTGAGCATAAAGGAATCGGTCCTTTTTGTAGGTTTCAGCACTCAGGAGAGCAGGCCAGGTACTACAGGAGAGCAGGGCAATACAGTGGAGCTGGTCTTCATGGTAAAGGCACAGGTGAGCCATACCAGAGTGTGTGAGAGAAGGAGAGCTAGTCCAGCCCCTCACTAGCTGTAGCACTTGTGAGTGGGCTCCACGTTTCCACAAAAGAACAGAGTGGAGCTGGCTCTGGTGGTGTGGATGAGCAGGAAGTGACATCATGAGAGCTATAGAGCTTACCCTGCCTCTGTACATGGAATATATATATATCTGTGCCTAAATACAAGAATAAGAATGCACACATGCACACACACACACACACACACACGCACACACACACACGCACAGCAATAATAAGCAAAGATAAAGAAGAAAAACCTGTCAAATTGAGTGTTGGAGGAGTACACCGGGGTTGGATGGAGAGTATCTAAGAAGGGGTAGAGGACAGATGTGGATGCTCGTAGCCAATCATCAGACTGAGCACAGAGACCCCAATGGAGGAGTTAGAGGAAGGACTGATGGAGCTGAAGAGGTCTTATCTGGCATTAATAGGAGGAGAGGCCCTTGATCCTGTGAAAGCTTGATGCCCCAGTATAGAGGAATGCTATGGCAGTGAGGTGGGAGTGGATGGGTGGGAGAACACCCTCATAAAAGCAGGGTAAGGGAAGATGGGATAGGGGTTTTGCAGAAGGGAAACTGGGAGAGGGGATAACATTTGAAGTGTAAGTAAATAAAATATCCATTTTTTTTAAAGAAGTAGGGGAATGAAATGTTAAGGGGAATGACTATAATTTTATTTAAATTAAAAATACTTTTAAATAATCTGTTACATAGAACCCAACTGACTTTTGGTTTAGAATCTAGAAATCACTTCGACACCTCTATATTATGCCATTGTTCATTGTCATAGCAAATTCATTATGATGAATGCATTTACACAATTTTCTACTAATTCTACTTCCTACTGTATCATCGTTTGCATTTTTGTATAGGTATAAATTAATTTCTTTCCTTGCTCCTCCCCAACCTGAACAACAAATCAAATGACTTTCTTCAACCTCTAGAATAGACGCGTGATCACAATCCTGCCTTGTACAGCGGGAATGGATTGCAATCCGTACCAGGTTTGTATATTAAAGACTCTTTTATCTCAATACGTTGGATCAGCAATAATTCTTTGAGCTGTTCTGGGAATCCGAGATCTGGGCATAACATGTGTCAGGCCCCAGAGCCTCCCCTTGAGCTGGATCCTACCTTGGGCCTGTCACTGGATCTCCTTCTCAGGCTCTTCTTCATTTCCATCCTTTCAGTTCCTTCAGACAGGAATTATTAGTCATAGTTTTGAATGTGGGATGGCAACCCCATTTCTCACTTGATGCCCTGTCTTTCTGCTGTAGGTAGGTTCTACAAGTTCCCACTCATCACTGTAGGACACTTCATCTATGGTTCCTCCCTTTGAGTCCTTAGAGTCTCTCACCTCCCAGGTCTTTGGTGCATTCTGGAGCGTACCCCAACTTTCTACTTCCCCTACCTCCTCTTGCTTGTTTCTATTATTTCTGCTGGCACGTAGGGCTTCAGTCCTTTTTTTCTAGATTCCAGCTTCATCACAATCTTTAAGGAGTCACATAACTGAATGTAGGTTTGGAAAAAACTCAAAATACTGCTAGCTTTCTGGATGTATAATGACCAAAGATTAACTAAATCTTGACTATGGAAGGAACTTGAACCTGACAAATTTTTGGAAGAACACATCCATCCTTCATTGTGTGACCTCACTGAAGGCTTGATTAAGAATATACAATATGCAGAACTTGCACTGTTCATGGAATCATGCTATGTTATGCCAATGAGCTTTACTGAAACACTTATGCTACTGTATATTTAAATAGTACTCTTATGGAAATCAAAAATTTAATAGTTTTCTGTCACCATTCCACAACCCACAAATATCAAAAATTATACAGTTGGAATTTGTGTTAGAATGATTATTTTTTAAGATTGCAATATCTGCTCTTGACCTGGGTTTCTAAAATGATGCCTACTTCTGTCATAGTGAATATTTACATGAGAAAATAATCACCCAAATATTGAAAATGCTAAAACACAATGCTATGTTATTTTTATGTGGTTTTTACCTTTAATAAATGATAAATGAGATTTGTGAACCAAAGAATCATTTTGAAATATATTATTATATTTATTATCAGTAATATGTAACTTGTATTACAGTCTTTATATGAGGAGTCTTTTAAACCATTCTTGGATATAAACCATTTACAGTTGAAAATATTTTAAGCATTTGGTTTGGAAATGCTGCATTGTCAAAATAATGCTAAGATCCTTATGATATTAAATTAGTGTTATACAAATTTTTTCATAAAAATACTTCTGTAACATGTTTCATTTATTTTGCACAGATAAAAATACAGTAATGTATGATAATTTAATAACTTGTCACTAAATAATTTTTAGTGTTTTCTTTTCTCAGAGGACAAAAATTAAATAGATCTAAACTCTAATGTAATGTGCATCATGCAAAGGAATCTCAGAGTTGTATTTTCTGTGTTACCTATAATTTTGTTTCCTTTTAGTTTTACTTTATTTTTTTTAAAACAAACACGCTCTTTCTATATAACTCAAGCTGTTCTAAAGCTTGCTCCTCCCCGACATAAGTCTCCAGAGTCCTAGGGTATAGCATCATCTTGAATCTCTTCAAAAAGTAAGATCAGAAGTAAAGAGAGAGGGAGACAAACAGACAGACAGGGAGAAACAGAGATAGAGGTACAAAAATGAAAACAGTAAGACAAAGAGAAACAGAGAGACGATCTGGGTGCACATGTTTGTGTGTGTGTGTGTGTGTGTGTGTTTGTGTGTGTGTGTGTGTGTGTGTGTGTGTGTGTATCTTGGATATAAGCAAAGCAAAACCACCACACATGATATATCTGTGCTTGGATCACTTTATTTCATCTTCCGTCTACACCAGCATCTCTATCATCTATCGTAGTCAACATGCTTTCCCTTACTTGAAGCTATCTGTAATTTAGATAAATGGAAACTCATTCCAGGAATGACACCAATTGGAAAGCTATAAAGTGTTTAATCTATGGGATCATATGGATTCTTAAGTTTTAGAAGTGCAGATAATGGCGACCAGTGATTATGGCTAAAGTGGAAAGTTCTTTATTCTTTATTTAAGAGGGACTGAAGCTAATGTGAAACACATTGAGATTAGTTAAGGAAAATCATGATTATTATTACTGAATAAATTTGTGTTTTGACAAGATGAAACAGTAATAAACTATTAGTGACAGAAATTAGATTTAAAAAATAAAATTCTTATTTGATTTTTTTTCCTACTTCACTTTCATTGAATTCTTATTCTCTTACTAATTGGAGAGCACAAATTATAATTAAAGTAGCAAAATAAAATTAATATAATATTTAAAACAGGTACTTATCACTGTTTTACTACATTTTACAACCTATTATTACTTTTTACTCTATTACTGCTTATAAATATTTCTAAAAGCATATATTCTTGCATAGAAGTTCATACATTATGTCCATGAACAGAATTACTTTATAAAATATCCAGATATATTTAGTAAATTTTGTCTCAATTTTTGATACAGAAAGAGTAGTAAAATTGTGTAAATTGAGTCTTCTCATAGATCCATAGTTGGATCATCTTTCAATTTTCTCTGTGGCATGATTGCACATATATTCTCTTAACATGAAATAAAAATACATTTTAACACCACAAAATATAAGGAAGTAAACACAGCATAATAGCTGTAACAATTAATGAACTGTAACAATGTTACCATATTTCCTTCAATGTTCTGCATATGTCACTGCTAACAATTTCACAGCTGAACTCAATTTACTTTAAGATATTATCTTACTGGAAACTTTTCTGTCATTTGTCACAGTTGATAGCATCTCTTTTATAATATTCTCTATTCTATCTGTATCTTCTCCTACTTTTATGGCAGTTATATTTCAGTTGATACCTTTTTGTTTTGTGTTAAACTGAAATCCCAGTATACTGTTCTTAGGTATTATCTAACAGGATCAAATATTCTCTCTAGGAGATATCATCAACATCCTTGACCGTGTCTCAAAGATTTCTAAAACTTGTTTGGTTTGAACATGTGCTAAATTCTAGTAATGTTTTCCTTTATCTGACTTTGCCTTCTTTTTATGTAATTCTAATTCTGTATTCCCACTGTTTCTTCTTTCGCTCTATCACTACCTCTCTTAGCAACTTCTCTGTCTCACTCTTTAATCTCTCTTCTCTTCCCTTTCTCGAATTCAATGGATCAGAATCAGCACAAATAGAATACTACTTATTCTTCCTTTAAAAATTATGATTCTTTATGTTGATTGTGTTTATTAATATCTGGTCTAATCCCTCAGACAGACCAACTATGGATCTATGACAAGGCTCAATTTATACGATTTTACTACTCTTTCTGTATCCAAAAATGAGACAAAATTTACTAAATATATCTGTATATCCCATAAAGTAATTCTGTCCACTCTCATTTGTAACTTTCTTAAATTCTTGCCATCAAACATGATAATTTAATAGTTGTGAACTAGCTAGCCAAAGTATAGTTTTGGATACTAAATTCCCATTTATTAGCTAACTATAAAATATGTAGTGGATATATTATTGTTAAAGCAATAAGATACAAAGTGGAATAAATCACTACTGTGTGACAAACTTACTTATAAGGAGATGGAACTCATATGATTTTGCTCCTGAGAAGGAAAACAAGGACAGAATGAGGTAAGTATTTCAACAGTATCAAATTTGATGAACCAATGCTCTCCCCTCACCCCCAGAGTGTTCCTAATGAGAATATGCGTGAAGGATTGCATTAAACAAGTGAGAATGACTTAAAAGCAACAGTATAGCCAAAGAACAAATTCTAAACACTGGTAATCACTCAGCAAAGCTGATACCTGAGAGATCTTGGTACATCCCCTAGGCAGCTCTACATTTAGCTGAATGTATATTCTCAGTGCGGTCCAACTATTAGTATCCTACAATACCACTGGTTACTTCTGTTTGAATTAGTACCCACAAAATCTTGCTTATTTCTGTCCTCCCAGACATATGATATTTTGTTTAGCTGCTGAAGCTCACATCATTCTCCTTCCTTCAGGAGGGTGCTTTTTCAATAGCAGAAATTGTCATATAAAATTGAAAAATCTTTAATAATATTTATATTTATAGTATATTAATATTTAAATATCTAATATATGACATAAACCTGATATTTCTGACCAGTTATTAAAATTAAATATAACTAATATTTTAAAACATTTATTTTGTATCAGCCTTTGTAGAACCATGCCTGCAAAAAACATATCACGTAGGATAAACATAATGTTATGAAAAAAAATACATGGACAACAGGAAACACTCAAATGGGAGGAGGTGTCAGGAGAAAACTCTTAGGGGGACCAAGGAATATCCTTTGGAATAATTTGACATGAAGTTACATTAATTATCCATGAAACTTATTATTACAGAAGAATTTGAGTTTGATAGAAAGAGAGAAACAAAGATTATCAAAACACAGGAAAGACGATCCCTATACTAAACTGATTGTAGTTTTACATATCTGCATTATAGTGAAACTAGGTCCCAGTGCCAAACATTAGCTATATCAACTGAGACAGTTACCACCTTCTTTGTATTTTCTCATATATGTATCATGCTTTCCCAATTTAATTATCACAGCAACTTATGTTATCAAGATTGAAATATTCTATGTAAAACAATTATTGATAATCATAATTAAGTCAATTAAAAATGTGTAAGTCTTTATTTTTAAGCTAGCCATGAAGAGTGGCTCATATTCAGACTTTCTTGATTCCAATGTTCAGAGGTACAAGATTTCAAAAGAAAAAAACCATAATTACAGCAGTGCTTGGATAGGGGTACTATTAGAACTTGGAGGTATTTTCTGGATTCCACAAGACAATTATATGTGATTTTACATTTTCCTAGTTATTTTTTTCTTATGCTTTAACCTGAACAAATATCAGTTATTTTAGTTAACATGTCTGGATCATGGTCAGGTTCTTGAACAGTCCCAATGGTGTTTTCTAGACAGATGTGGCTATTGAGAGGGTATGAGGAGGGGGATACTGTCTGCCTAGGTTGTATTTAAGCAGACACGAAATAAAGTCAGGACAAGACCAAGAGGATGTTGCTTTAGTCATCAAAACGTTTGTATGCCTTAACATCTAAGGATGTCTTGAGCACCCTCCATTGTGCCGTCAATGAATGTATTTCTACCTTAACTTCCCTTTCTATTTTTCTATTATCCTCATAAGTGCTCTAAAAAACTCACGTGAAATAGGGAAACGCTTGTCATGTGTTCATCACCAATATTTAACAGTCGTCACATGCATATAGTGAATGATCTAGAAAGTATTTACAGTGTGGCTAGTGTAACTGGAAAACCAAATCTCTCACTTTATTGTATTTGAATTTTAACAAGTCTGCATGTGTGATTTAGTGGCACATACCTTTAATTCTGGTCCTGGTAGGGCAGATCTGTGTAAGTCCAGGATCATCCTACTAAATTCCAGGCCAGCAAGGTCTCTCATTCTCATATTCTCTCTCTCTCTCTCTCTCTCTCTCTCTCTCTCTCTCTCTCTCTCT
>NW_021620995.1:7186616-7212000 GCF_004785775.1 Grammomys surdaster
TCTCTCTCTCTCTCTCTCTCTCTCTCTCTCTCTCTCTCTCTCTCTCTCTCTCTCTCTCTCTATCTCTCTCTATCTCTATCTCTATCTCTATCTCTATCTCTATCTATCTCTCTTCTGATTTCAATTTTGTATTTTTATTTTTAGTAACCTGCAGCACATCTCTACTTTAAAACTTAAACTAAACTTCTGTTTAGTAGAAGGTAAAGATTCTAAATATATGATATTTTGTTTCCATACATATTAACGATTTTTCCCTAAGTGAATTTTTGTTTAGTTGGTTACAGCTCAGAAGGTGTAAGAGACTGCAATTGTAGTCCGATTAAAACCCTTTTCTCTGCTATTTCTAAAGCAGCTCAGACTTATCCTCAGTATAGAAAAAAAATAGAAAAATCTCTATGTATTTTTTCACACCTCAAAAACATTGATAATAAATCTTCCAGAATGCCATTTAACCTTTGACTGCTTGAAAATAAATTTATCTGTCAAAACGCAGATAGGTTGGAAATTTTTATTTGCATGTGTCTTAAAAACACCTGAAGTATTATTTTAAAATGTGCGATTTTGCTCTACTTTTCCTGCTTTTTATCATTAAAACTAAGCATTTCACTAAAATCACAATGTATTCCCTTTGATACAATATTACAATCCCCTTTAGTTAACTGAAGTATTTATTTTATAATAGTTATTTTAGACAAAATACATGATATGCAGTACTTTACAGTTTATATTTTAATGTTTGTATCAAATACATAAAAACAATTTGTCATCCAACATCCTGAAAGTCTTCTTCAAAAAATGTTTTGTTTCTAATTTCCAAATTTCCCTTATTGTTTCATATCACATTTCTGTATAGAAAAAAACAGATTCATGAAAAATATTAAAAGCCGAAACATTTAAGATTAAGTTTACTATGTAAGAAGTTCTAAAAATCATGTATGGTGTTTGCTTTAGTGATTGTAATTTAGTCTAATGTCTTTTTTTGTTTGTTGCCTTTTGTTTTTTGCTTTTTTTGTTTTGTTTTGTTTTTTGCTTTAATTTCGCAAGTATCATTTTTACAAGGACTTAGTGAAGGACAGTATTTATTTGAATTCATTGTCTCTCAACCACTAGAAAAGTCTCTGCTGTTTTGTCTTCATCTCCTCCATCTAGCAGTTTGCCTTTAATTTTCATCAGCGTTGTCATTCCCATTCTTCTAGCTACATTTAAGCTTAGACAACTTTGTAAGATGTATTGATTTTTGTCCTTATTTAAATATTATAAAAATTACTATTGATTGTTTCAAGAGTAGTTTTGGTGCATTTCCTACCTCTGCATCTTACTCATTATCAGAATCTTCATGCTAAATGGTGTGACTGACTTTGGGAGTGATCTAAATGAAAGTGAGGTGGTATCCTTCTGTCCTTGGAAGACTTTGGCTGCAGCTCTTTGCTTTTCTCCTTGTTCGTCCTGCACATTTGGCCAGGAACATTTTCAAATATGCGGCTGGCTATCCATGTAGCTCAGTATCCATGGTAGCAATTTCTGCCCTAGTTTTTAATCGTACTTTTCAGTTATTTCTTCTCAAAGGGCATATATTCCTTTGTAGAAGAAGCTAATGAGCTACTGGTATGAAAGCCCTGGTTCTTTCGTGCCAAAAACAGCATCTTGCAAAGCTGCAAGACATATGACCTTGGGAAGTTAGTCTTGTTGAGAAATTTTACATTTGGAATATGGCTAACAATGACCTCTAATATCGAGGTTTTATAAAACTCAGGTATTAAAATGGGTTTCTATTGAATATCATCATTATTAAAACAACATATATATATATGTATATATATATACATATATATCTTCTTCTCTAGCTATGTTTTTTATATTATTTAATTTTAAAATTGATGCATATATGACTTCATCTGAGTACAATATGAGGACTAGTACTGCTATTTGAGGTCAAGAAGAGTGTGACCTTTTACAAATTCTAATATTGTTTCACAGCCTTTGATGTGTGTAATCTCTAGGAATGATAATATAATAATCAGCTCATAAAGTTCAGTGTTCCATTACTAATTATTAAAAAATAATTTAAATGAACAATACATGGGAGGGGTTACAAAAAAGAAAGATTTTATATTTTTACCCATAACTAAATCTATTTACTAACAGTTAGCTTAGCTGCATTGTTTCATATGTATATACATGTAGCAATTTAATTCCAGTTAGGATTATTATATTTTCTGTAAAGTAGAAAAATTATTGATCATTGTATCATTTCACCTTTTAATAGAAATCACAGCATAATGGCATAACTGAAAGCTTTAGAACTAAAAGAAGAAATAATACCTCAAAAGATTAGATGACAATAAATAAGCAAACTCAGGGATAAAACCAATAAAGCATAATAATAAAAAGTATCAATAATTTGCTTCTTTGAGAAAAACAATAATATTGAAAAATCCTTAGCCAAAGTAGCTATACAGCAGAGGAAAAATATCCAAATTAACTAAGTTGGAAAATTAAAGGGGGAAATTATTACAAACACCAAAAAGTATCAGAGAATCATGGAGATGTACTGTAAAATCCTGTACTCCATTATAATGAAATTTACAAGAAAAGACAAAGTTTCTGAATTATACCATGCACCAAGGCTAAATCAAGTTCAGATAAACAATTTAAGTAGTCCTGTAACTTCATTGAAATAGAAGCAATAGTTAAATCTCCAAACCAAAAATAAATAAATAAATAAATAAATAAATAAATAAATAAATAAATATAAGATAAGATAAAATAAAAATATCTGGACCAGCTGTCTTGACAATAGAAACACAGAAATATATACTAATATTTCAAACCAAAATGAATGTCAAAGCTCCTCAAAGCTTCTACAAAGTAAAAATAACAGGAATATATATCACTTGTTTTTTATGAGCCCCAGTTACTTTGTTTACTCAATTACATAAAAATCCAACAAAGAAAGAGAATTGTCTACCAATTTCCTTTATAATCATAGATGCAAAAATCTTCAATAAAACACATGAAAGCTGAACACAGGAGCACATCAAATAATATTATGCATCATAAACACATTAGCTGATCCCAGAGAACCAAAGATGATTCACTTTATCTAAGGCAATAAGTGTAATCTAACATGTAAACAAATAGAAAGGCAAAAAAAAAAAATCATCTCATTAGAAGAAGAAAGTCTTTTGACAAAATCCAATACTGTACTGTAGAAACAAGAGACACAAGGAACTTATCCCAACATAATAAAGGTTATATAAAGTAGCCATAGACAATTTACCCTAACTAGAGCAAACACCAAGTATTTCCATTAACTTAAGAAGAACACAAAATCAATATAATAAATAAAGTCTTAACAAGGACAGTACAACAACTGCAAGACATAGAAGAAATATAAATATGAAGAATCAAGTTATCTTTATTTACAGATGATATGAAAATATACATTAGTAATTATAAAAATCATAATAAACATATAAATATTTTCAGCCAAGGAGCAAGATACAAAATTAATACAGAAAATAAATAGCCTTATCAAAAACAAACAACAATTGGACTGAGAAATTAAACAAGAAAACAAAATGTGCCTATTAACATATGTAAACACATGTGTATATATGTTCATATATGGGTAGCTCTATCCAAACAAGTAAAGGGCTTATACAGTAAAAACTATAAGACATTGAAAAAATAAATTGAAAAATATGCCATAAGGTGGAACACATCTACACTTAAAAATAGTTAGGATGAATATAATAAAAATGACCACTCTACCAAAGCTCTCTATTGATTTAATGGAATCACATTCAAAATTCCAACAAAAATCATCACAGAACTTGAAAGTTC
The DNA here is from genome assembly GCF_004785775.1 of Grammomys surdaster. Lineage (NCBI taxonomy): Eukaryota > Metazoa > Chordata > Mammalia > Rodentia > Muridae > Grammomys > Grammomys surdaster. The sequence goes on from NW_021620995.1 coordinate 7,190,463, forward strand.
AATTTTTCAGTTTCATATACAAACACAAAAGGCCAGAGTAGCTAAAATGATCTTGAACTATTAATATATTGCTAAAGCCCTGATAGTTCCAAGTTTCAAATTGTATTACAGGGCTATAGTAATAATTTTAAAAAGTATAGTATTGGAATAAAAAGAGACACCTTTGATCACTGAAATCAAATTGAAGTCCCAGACATAAGTGCAGACACTTTCAGACACAGGCTTTCTAAGCAGCTAGAAACACACTGCCAAAAATATATCATCTTCAACAATGGTGCTGGACAAAGTGGATGGCTACATATAAAAAAGTGAGAACAGATGAAAGATGTCAACAAAAGGGTAGATGCACTGATTCTGATAGGGAAAAAAAGATAGGTAGGAAACAGCCTTGAGCCAACTGGCACAGGAAAACTTTCTGGACAGAATTACAAAAGCACAGGTACTAAACAGCAACTAATAATCAGTATTTCATGAAACTGAACCATTCATGTAAGGGAAAAGAAACTAACATTTGAACAAATCAACCAGCTACATAATGAGAAAAGATTTATTTTTATTTTTTTATTATTATTATTAATTTTTTACCATCTGCACATCTGATAGAAGGGTAATATCCAAAATAGATAAAGTCCTTAAAAAAATACCAGAACATTAAGAAACCATGTAACTCAGCTAAAAAATGGGGTAAAAAAATCTAAAGAGAATTCTAAAAGAGGAGACTTAAATGTCTGAATAACATGTAAAAAGTGTTCAAATTTTTTATTCCTTAGGAAAATGCAAATCAAAAATATTATATTGTATCATCTTACACCAGTCAATATGACCAAGAATAGCAAAACAAATAACAACTCCTGTTGGGAAGGAAGTGGATCAAGAGGAACATACATCCATTTCTGGGAGAGTGCAAACTTGTAACAGCCATTAAGGATATCAGTGTGGTGGTTCTCCATTAAGTTAGGAATTAATCCAACTCAAGTTCTGGCTATTCTACTTCTGGCATATACCCAAAGGGACTCCTGCTCAGAAATGTTCATTGCTGCCCTCTCCTTAAAAGCCAGAATATGTAAAAAAAAAAAAAAAAACAAAACAACAATTTAGATGTCCATCAATGTCTATCAAAGGAAGATTAACACCAACCCAATAACAAATCCTTCTATTTACAGTAGTAACCTGAATACCAGACACATAAGTTGCTACACACACACACACCTCACACACACTCACACACACACAAAATCCGGAGTCATCAACCAATGCCTCATTGGATTTAGAATCCACTATATGAGATGGAACCTGTTTAGTTGTCCAACAACCAGAGATGACATAACCCAGGGACTTGTGGGAATGCCAAATTCTACTGCTCTGAAAACGGAACATAGCAAGAAAATGACTCTTTATGATATGGTATTCTGCTATACTCATGGATCAGTGCCCTGATTAGTCATAATCCCAACCATTTTCTACTGTATTAGATGGGAAAAATACATAGACCTTTAGTTGAACAACATGGGGGGAGAGAGAGAGAGAGAGGGAGAGAGAGAGAGAGAGAGAGAGAGAGAGAGAGAGAGAGAGAGAGAGAGAGCTTAAATCACGCAGATACCAATCAATTCCTAAATTCAAGCTTCAGGAACAATGCAGAAGAGTTGGGGAAATTATTGAAGCAGAGAGAGAATCTAAAGGATACCAAAGAAAAAAAGACCTTCTTAGCACTGCAAGGTTGACACACATATGATTTCACAGAGACAATCACAGTGTACACAGTATCTGCAAAAGTCTGAGACAGATGGAATCCTAGGGCTGATAGTGGAAGTATACAAAAGGCCCCATCCTAAACCAGAGAATATCTTCAATTGATAATCATTCACAAATGAAAAATTAATTTTCTATAACAGAGTCTCACTGGGCATAGAAACCATTCATAAGGAAAGTCCTATGGGAATCAGTAGGTAGATAGCCACACACAACCAACCCGTTTTATTTTTTAAATTTTTTTCATCAGAATTTTTTAGTGGAGATTACAAAGCAAAACAAGATAGAACAAAACAAAACAAACTTACAGATACTTTGTGTATATTGTTATGGTTTCTGTTTTTCTGAATATGGGATTTCTGTCCATGCAGGTATTTGTCTCTGTTTATAAATGATTCTACAGCTTTTTCTTTGCTGTTTTTCTTCTGTTTATTTTTGTTTTGTCTTATTCTGCTTTGTTTTCTCTAATTTAATATAATTTTACCATTATTGTGTTTTAGATGACTACTTGTATTTTAATGCAAGAAAGAAAGAAAAGATGGGGATTTGGGTGGGTGGGAAGTGGGAAATAACTGGGTAGAGTTGAGGGAAAGAAAATGAAGTCATAATAAATTGTATGAAAAAGTCTATTTTTAGTAGACATTTCGATTTAAAAAATTTTTCATTTTTTATTTTCTTTCTTTGTGTTATGGTTGTCACTATGGATGCACTCTCTCAATTTGTTTCCCTGGGAACCATGTCTTAGAGCTGTTATGCTTCTTTCTGGCACTGTGGACTCTTATCTCTCTGGGAAAAAATTCAAATAAGCTCTTCAACACTGATGTTATAGAGTAGCACAAATATTACTGATACTTCATTTTTTTCCACAGGAAAAATGTTACTAATAAACTCATGTGCTTTCATTAATTATCAGAGATTGACACACATAAATGCAGACAAATATATTTTAACAGAAAATATATATCCAAGTTTGAATCATGATGCTTTTATTTTAATTTCTCCATCATAATTTTTATAAAATTTTATTACTATCCTTTTAAAAAATGTGTTTGACAGAAGCAGGCCTTATTTTCCTGATCTTATAAATGTTCGCTGATATACCAGTGTACAAACATTCTTTTAGTGGGTATACTAACTACCTGTTTTATTTGATATTCTGAAAAACCAATATCATTATCATAACAGTATTATATGTTATTTTTTAAATTATATACTTAAAAGTAAAAATATGTGTATTAAATACTTATAAATACTCTAAAAACCATTGTTAACAAAAGAAGAATAGCATTATACTTGATAAGAATTAATTTACGTAATAAAAGGGGCATTAAATATTTCATTTTTGAATATTCACTAAAAGTAACTTCACACTAGGAAATATCACTAAATTAGTCTTTTAGAAGGAAACCAACTTAAATTTTAATGAGAATAAAATTTTCCTAATTTGAGTGATATTTTAAAATCATAATCGCATCCTTTCTATCTGATAACATAGAGAAAGCAAAACTTGTACATTCAATAATGAGATGTGTTCAAATGTAATGGGGTTAATATCTTTAGCAGAATAAATTTAAAAAGTATTTTTAAACTAATTATGCAATGTGTACATTATAGCTAACTAGCAACCAGAGAAGGAGAAAAAAATAGTGATAAGAAAGAAAAGAGTATATTCTGATATAAAACTATGAAGGAATAGTTTTCAAAGACAGGTAATTGTTAAGTTTAATATAAAATACTTTAGAAAACTTTGGACAAGATAGTTAAAATTATATCTGTAATGTTAACTCATAAAATTGTAATTGTTAAGATAATTTCTAGGAGGCAGGATGTGACATGACAGAAATCATCCTGATGCTGACATGCTTCTATTCTCAGTGTCGAACAGTAAACCTAGTCTAACTTGGTAAATATGTTACAGGAAAGTTTTTAAATCATTGAATCACTTTCAACTCAAATTCTAACATTTAGTTCTGTCTTTCCAGTGGGAAATCACTTACAACAGTGCACACCTCTGCTCTAAGGTTCTCCAGAGCCCTTTGGGACACCATCTGGAGAACCATCCATCCACTATAGTATATCAGCAATGTACAACCAAACATTTGTAGCAATTTACAAAGAATTTGTGATTCTGTTCTCTCCTATTTGTGTCTCTTGTGCCTTTTTTCTTTTCTTTTTTTATTTATTTTGTATTGGATATTTTGTTGACATTTCAGATGTAATCCTCTCTCCCCCCACCATGCAGGAAATACTTATCCCATGCCCACTCCTCCTTCTTATATGAGGATATACCCCCACTCACTCTCCCATTCTCACCTCCCCACGCACGATTTCCCCCACACTGGGGCTTCTAGACTTCACTGGACCAAGGACTTCCTCACCCACCTATGCCTGACAATGTCATCCTCCCCTACATATACACCTGGTGTCATGGTCCCTCCCTTTGTGCTCCCAGGCTGGTGGTTTAGACCCTAGGAGCTCTGGTTGGGTGGTATTGTTCTCCTCATAGGGCCTCAAACCCTTTCAGCTCCTTCAGTCTTCTCTCTAACTCTTACATTGGAAACCCCATGATCAGTTCAATGGGTAGCTGTGAGCATCTGCCTCTGTATATTTCAGGCTCTGGCAGACCTCTAAGGAGACAGCTATATCAGGGTCCTGTCTGCATGCACTTCCTGGTATCCACATCAGTGTCTACCTTTGGTGACTGCTCATGGGATGGATTCCCAGGTGGAACAGTCTCTGGACGGCCCCTCCTTCAGTTTCTGTCCTGAGCTTTGTTTCCGTATTTGCTCCCATGAGTATTTTGTTACCTCTTTATATATTCCCTTTGTAATTGGTTTTGTATACTTTTCCCTTTTGGAATTCATGTCTTCTGTTTTACTTTGCCAGACGATCACTTTTTAGCAATGGGTATGCTGAAACTCAGTAGATAGTCCAAGGACATGAAGTTCATGGTGACCCACCTGTCTAGTAATGAGATTACTGGCATAGACACCTAAGCCTATCTTTCCTTTAATTTTTAAAACTTATGCTAGTTTGAGAAATTCTATTTTATATTTATGGTTTCTTTTTTTGTTAATATATTAAAAAGAAGTTGCTCAGTCTGTATGTTACTTGTATCCATGTTTTCAGGTTTGAGATCCAATTGAAGTGCTTATAACTAGAGAATACTATTATTTACTGAAAACATACATACAGGTAATGGTATACAGGCTAAGCAGATTCCTATATTCCTAAATAAGCCATATATTCCATAAGACACACATATGTATACATAAAATTAATGGAGAGGCCATGAATTTGAAAGAAAGCAAGGGGGAATAGAAAAAAATGATGTAAAATATTATAATCTTAAAATTCATAAAAACATAAAAGAAGATGAAATTTTGATTAGTTTCAATAGAATACACACATAAGGTAAAGAAACGATTAAGTAGCAGAGGGAATTCTTAAGAATTAAGAGTAGCAGGAGAACGACGGAGTGAGAGATTTCAGTGGAAGATGAAAATGACTAAATATCATTATATGAATGAATAAAAATACCAAGCAATAAACACTTTTGTAAGTTAGTAATTAAATCTAATGATCTATTCTAATGCAGATAGACCTATAGAAAGTTATTTTAAAAAGTAATAAACAATAGACAATTGAAAAAAATGATTTCATTCCCTCTATAATCTTTAAATAACAAAGAAATATGAGATATATGTATAAACAGCTTGTATTTCTCCTATAAGTATAACTAACACCCAAATGTACATGTATTTCTTTAGCCTAGAAGTCCCAATTTATATTCTATGCAGTTGATTGTGTCTTTGCATCATAAACATAACTGAGCCTTTGCATTAACTTTCTAATCATTCCCTCATTCTCTTCATACTTAATTAGTCCTTAATATTCTGAATGCATGCGTATATAATTTCAAACTACTAGATAATTTTAAGTACTTCCATTAGACATTATTAGATATGAAGATACTTTCTTTGAACATTCACATTTGCCTTTCAATTTACAGTATTAATACATGAATATAAAACACTCAGGCTGATGATTTCCTAACCTTATGATGAATCCTTCCTGTTTTCATGAGCCTGCTTTTCCTGTATTTCTTTATTAAATAGTTTTAATACAAACAAACAATGAATTTACCACCAAGTAATTTAAAAATAAAATATACCCCAAAATAATAAAATCTCCTTGGTAAATTTACTGAAACATGCCAAGTGTTTATGTCATTAAAGAAGCTGAATTATCTAAAGTTTAACAGGAAAGGAATGACACACGCACACACACACACACACACACACGAGATAGAATTATGTACAAGGACAAATTTTGTTGATTTTTTAAAATATTTAAACAATTATGTATGTAATTTAGTTTAAGTTGAATTCTCTGTAATAAGCAATTTTACCTAGTAACTATTTACCACTTTTGTGTTCGTCCTGATTTTTTTTATTCATCCTCCCTCATTTTATTTCTTAAATATTTTGTATCATTTATTTACTGATCCTTTCCTGTCTGTGTTCTCTATATGTTATCCTGACTGACACTTAGGCTTTTAAAGAGGCTTAATAAAAAAGAAAGAAAGAAAAAGAAAAGAAAAAGAAAACTATGCCCCAGCTGTGGTTTAATCTCACATTATGATTTAAATTCATACCTCTGGTTGTATATCTAACTGTTGAATTTTTTATCACTTTATGACAAAATCTATCCTGCGTCTATAGATCTTCTGTGACAGTGATTCACTCACTGTTTTACATCTGGATGCTTATTGTCCTTTTATCTCCATTCAGCGCATACATCTGAAATAATGTGCATAACTGCGAAGTTCAATTATGCATATATATATACTGGATGTTGCAGGGCTACAACTCATGAGTGCAAATCTCCCAAATGCAAAAGAAGTCTGCTAAAATTCCAATTTAAGTTTGCTTCTTTCTATCCTGACAAATATGCTAACACTGACTTAAATCCTTTGCCCATTCTATTAATTTCCAGATCTTATTGAATCTTTAATCTTCAAACACTGTATTTGCTTTTCCTCTCAATTTTGAATCATCTGCTTCTCAGCACTCTATCCAGATTGTTAATAAATATGTTAAATAGCTAAGGGCCTGAAACTGATCCTAGAGGGACTTACTAGGTGTTTTATTTTGAAAGCCCAATATGTTCTATTAATAACACCTATGCATTTTAATGTGGTTCTCTTTGTGCGATCCATCATATACTATTGTACTGCATAGATGTTATTATAAGGTGAATGTTTTAATAACTTTATGTATACTCTACTTTAAAATTATTATCAGCTCAAATTCAAAAGCATGATATTCTTCATGTTCACATCAAATATAACATGTAAATACAGTTTTACCTACGCCTATTTTAAACAAATATAACAGTGAAAATGTACACTAGTACAGCCTGATAGAGTAAGAAATATTTAAATATATGTAACAAATTACAAAATAGTTTGAGCTTTCCTTCAGGTACACCATTTCTTACAACCAAGGCTCTGAACAGGTAAATTGATTACTTTGAGACTTCCATTTTGTGGACCTCAATGTTAAATTTATATATTAAAAATGGTTTATCTCTATAAAATTGACAGGGATTAATAAAATCAATACCACAAAGGGTGTTCACAGTAAACATATTCCTCTTGAAACAAAGCTTTCTGTTGTAGAAGATGCTGGCTTCTTAGATGTCTTCATTGTCTTAATGGGTTCATAATCTATAAGGTAGAACTCCCCGGAATGTAAATGACTAGAGATTAAAAAAAAAATCACCTCGAAAAATCCTATCTAGACATTTACATTATTTCCTTTGTCCTATACAGTTTTACTTTGTGAATTTTAAAATATAAACAATCTTGACTTTTCACTAATTACCATTTTCTAATTAATAAACAAATGCAAAACATTGCTATACATCAGGCACTCTTTGGGTGAAGAGACATAGATGAATATTGTGACAGAACACACAAAAAATACAATAAAGAGCAATGTCTTATTTTTATTTGTAATTATTTTCCCTTCTTTTTAAAAAGAATGTCTGTACTTTAAAACACAAAAGGTAATTGTAACATACTACATAATTCCAAAAAGCAGAATTAAAATAAAATCTTTATTTCTTGATGGTTTTCCATAGCATATCCGTTAAGCACATATATCCAAATAATTAAGTCATTATTCAATCATAAAATAAACCACTAAGTAACTTTAAAATACAAAATATATATTCATACAAACTACATGTAATTTCAATAGAAAACCATAATTAAGGCTTTTGACCAAACGGTTATCCCATCTGTAAACAAAGAAGAAAAAGTAAAATAATAATAATAATAATTAGATAATGTGATATTACAAAATACAAACAGATGATGAGATTAAATAAGGTGAAATCTTAAGAAAAAAAATGTCTTCTATAGGTTATTAAATGAAATTTCAATGCCTGGTATAGGAGAAATACCTTCAAGTAATTGGTGTGCATCTTAGACTCTCAAAAACATAGTTTTAAAAGATCCTATACAGAAAGCTACATTAATAGTCTTTCCTGGTTGTAAATTCTGCAAGCCACAAAAATGACTGTGTTGTGAAGAAAGAATATTTATTGCAATAGTGGCACAAGGTCTAATGATAAGCACCAATTTTCTATGTTGAATTAAGACCTGTTTCGTTAGAGAAGCAGCTAAAATTCCAAAAACTAAAAGACAGAGAGTGATGCTGTTTTTGTATGCATATCACAAAAGATGAAGCATTAATTTTGGTAACTACATTACTCCAGTTTTGAAGTGCTTTCATGTTATGAATAAGAGAGTACATTAAGTTTAAATACCCAGAGTCTAATCACTTGAATTCGTGAAATTCTATGAATGTGACTTGTACATTAATATTAATGAATGGATTTAACTCAGATCTATATTTAGGTTATTATTTTATTTTCTTTATTTTTTGTATATGGGAATATTGTCTGCATTTATATGTGCCATATGTGTGTCTGGTACTCATGAAGGACCAAAAGTGTTGGACTTCTCATATTGGATTTTCAGACAGTTGTGAGCTGCCATATGGGTAATCTTAACCAAGCCAGGGTACCACTGGAAGAATAGCCAATGCTTTTGACAGCTGAGACATCTCACCAGCGCATATATTAACGTCTTAAATAATATTCCAAACTCAAAATGATACTCCATTTTCTGTACCTTGTCAATAAAAAGTCTATCAATAGTTAATTTAATGAACACTTTCTTTATGAGTAAATTAACATAAAAAAGTAAAATATATATTTGTTTTAAAATAAATTATTTTCACACCTTTAAGTGCTTCAATAGTTGATTATAGTTTTATACTATTAATATATGATTTTCCACTTTTATCATAGCAGTTTAATCCTTGAGCTTAGTGACCATAATTATTGGTTTTGAATATCTTATTTGAGACGTGGTCAGCATAATTCCACAGCAGAGATTTGGCGTAGTATGAAGGAAGACCTCAGTGTGATACCCAACATAAATCTAATACAGTCTGGAGCTAGAGTTTATCACCACCTCCCTACCAGACCACCTATAAGACACTTAATATTCTCACATTCAATTTATCCATTATTTAACCAAAATATATATTAATGACATCCTACATTAGGTCATATCAATGACAAATTAAGTATCTCTGTAACTTTTCTGTTTAGTCTATGGAATAAACTTTTACAAAAAATATGTCAAATTATGGTCCATATAGCACATATATATGCTCATACAATACAAACACATATAACCATGCTATATTTTTAAGAGATTTTTTTTTTTTTTAGTTTCAGTGATAGAATTTAGTTTGATGTTTTCTGATTCACATGTGTAAAAGAATGCAAGCAAATTGACCAGGTGACAGTAGTCACCATACATAGAAAGGATTAGTGAATTTTGAGGTTTTGAAATAGGAATTGGTAAAATGAAACTTTACCATTACAGAAAACAACAACAAATTATACATACATTCATGTCTTATTCCCTGATCTTTTCAATGAGTTTCGATTTTATTGAAATGACCATGAGTAAGTGATAGGTCAAGGTAATCAATTGGTAAATGATAGATGTGTAATTTTGATTAATCTGAATTTACAGAAATGTATGACACACAATTATTGCTCATTACTGTGATTTGAACTTTATTGCCAAAAAATTAAGAATGACAAACTCTGTAAACATACAATTTGTTTCTATGATTAGATCTTTTAAAAAAATCTCAAATTGTGTCTAATCTGACATCTATATATTTAAAATATCAAGTTTAAAATGTTGTATTCAATCATTTCCCCAACTCTACCATAAGAGTCCCTGACATCCATCCAATGTTTTCCTGTGGGTAACTCCATCTTTTGTGCCTAACCCTGATGAGATATGATACACCAGGGGCAGGATATACCCAGGGAGAACCCAGCCGCTCAAAGGAGAAGGGAAAGAAGTGGAGAAGGACTCTGGGAGGGGAGGCCTGGAAAAGGGAAGATTGGGATGTAAATAAAAAGTCAAATAAATTTTTAAAAATATTATATTCAGAAAGTGTTTCAAATTCTGTATACTCTTCATATTTATATATATTCTATGATACATATATACTAAATAATCTATACATGTATATATATTATATATATATATATACTTTGTACATATATGCTATACACACTCTTCATATATATATATATACATATATATATATATGTATATGTTATGATAATTTAGTATACCAGAGTTGTAGGTTTTGAATTTAGCTCTACACATATACACACACACACATACATGCATACATGCACACATATATACATATATATATGCTATGATAATTGTATATATTATATATATAAATTTCTGCTCTAAAATGTCAACCTGGAATCTTTAGATTTTACTTATTCCTGTATCTGTTCTTTTCTCCGGAATTTCATATAATAACAAATACATCCTGTGAATTTCGTGTGGTTGAATACATACAAAATAAGATTGGTAATTATTGAGCACTCAATGAGAATTGGTTGTTATTACATCAAGTTTCATTAGATATAATTTTTTTTACCACAATTTAATCCAAAAATTTATTAATGCTCTCCTAGTTGCTTTCAAATGCTGATTTTAGTCCTCTGCACATCAATGAACTGTAATAAATACTATTATATATCAATAAATAAAAATAATAATAATAAAACAAATTAGTTATCAAATTATATCAAGTATAGACTGATTAAAAAATCTTACACAAAGCGTGTTTTATATATATGAATTTTTTTCTTCTACAGCTTTAATGCTCTTAAAAACTAATTTTCTTTCTATTGTTCTGAAGTTTCTATGATTATTTATGAAGTATCTACCCTCAGTGATTGAAAATATCCTACCAAGTCAGGTTTCTACTGCAGTAATAAGACACCATGACCAAGAAAAATTATTGTAAAAATACATTTATTTGGCGCTCAAGTGAGAACAGTGAAGTCTATTATCTTAGTCATATAAAGCAAGGCAGCATACAGGAAGACATGGCACTAAAACAATAGCTGAGAACTTATATCTTAAGACACAATCAAAGGCACAGAGATCTACTTGCAAATGCATGGGCTTTTTGATACAAACCTTTCCCCCACTGACATCTTCTCTAAAAAATCAAAACCTAATTTTCCCAAAATGTTACACTAACTAAAGACAAATCAGTCATATGAGACCTATGAAAGGGGGATTCTCATTCAAACCATCGTGTGTGCTATACTAAATTCTGCTTTCCTTAAGAATGTAAGAAATAACTCATTGAAAGTTGTGTCTTAATGCAACAATCTATTTTCACAGTAAGAACATAATACACTTATCACTAATAGTTGCATGGAGCATTTCTTTATAAAATGAATTCAAGTCCAGACTTCTTAAACTTCTGCACTCTGCTTTTTGCCTGTTAAATTTTTATGATTCTTTAGGCACACAGAATACAAAGAAGATATATTTTTAGAAACTATCCTCTAATAATATATCTATATGCACATATTTCAATATTTTTAGTATATACATTATTTCACAATATTATAAGTTATTAACGATAAAAACAAATTGAAGTGGTAATGAGATGCATGCGATCACTTATACCTACTTAAATAATTAAACATTTGAAGACTATTTGATTCTGTGGGCAGTATTTTAATTAGGACTTCTGTTGATATGATGAAACAACATGCCCAAATAAACTTGGGGTGGAAAAAGTTTATTTGACTTACATTTCCTGAATCTTTGTCTGCTGGGAGAAACCAAAGTTAGAACTCTACTCTTGTGGGAACTTGGAAGCAGTGTTGACACAGACACCACAGAAGAGCATAGGTTGTTGAAATGCTCTTCATGGGTTACTTAGCCTCCATTCATATTCTTTCAGTTTCTCCAGCACAGAGTGGCAAGAACTTTAAGGATCTGGGGAATCTACATCAATCACAAATCAAGAAAATGCCCAACAGTCATACCTACAATTAGATATAGTGGATTCAACTTCTCAATTGAGGTTCCCTTCTCTCAAATTATTCCTTATTTCAAGTTGACATAAGGCAAGCCAATACAATTAACCTCCTGTTGACAAACAATCATACCACTATTAATCTATAATCTTTCCATTGGTACATTTCATACACATAAATATCAATATAACGTACTATAACATTTTAAAGTTCTATAGCCTTAAATAAATTAAAACATTTATTAAAAACCAAAGTCTTTTTTTAAATATTCAAACTCTTTCTTAGTATCCAAAATTGCTTAATTGTGAATTCCTGTAAATTAAAATTAAAAATAATTTTAATATTTTCATACTCTAAGAGGAAAGGATCAAGCAGAGTCACAATTTTGAACGGAGCAAAGACAAACTCCAAAGTTGTTAATAACTCAGTTCTTAATGTATAGGTTTCTTTAACATTCTTCTGAGCTTCTCCAAAGACTTTTGGCCACATCCATAAGTTTTCCCTCTGCAGGACACACACACACACACACACACACACACACACACACACACACACACAATCTCCTAACCTTGGGTTATGTCCATTACAAAGCGTCTATTGTCCACAGAAGTTCTCCCATGGTTTTGGCAGCTCTAAAATGCTAGTATCTCCTGTTACAACTAGTCTGCCCTTTCAAAAATTGCCTCCCCTGAGATCTCTTCGTGGTGTCAAGCCTAAAATTCTAGAAACGGTTTCTCCCAGGCTCAGTCTTTTTAATGAAATGAAAAAGGAGGAGAAGTAGATAGCCTTTGAGGCTGCTTGGCAAGAATCTGACATGGGCTAATGACAAGGATATAGGATGCTTAGTGGGAATATTACATTGGCCAAGGACAAGGATGTAGGCTTCAGGTAGGATTCTGACATTAGGTTAGAACAAAGAAGTAATCTCAAGCAGGAATCTAAATCTTAGAACAGAACAAAGAAGTAATTTCAAGCAGGAATCTAAATCTAATTTAGGCAAGCTAGAACAAGAAAGTAGGCTTCAGTCATGAAAATGACTTTGGGCTAGAACAGGGAAGCTCAGATATTTTGGTCATCCTGATAAGCCCTTAAAAGCAGTGATCATGGGAGTGTTCATGGGACTTTACTTATTGCCTTGCTTGTTCCTTGACAATTTGTGTTTATTGTCTTGCTTGTTCTTTGACTATTAGCATCTATTGTACTGATAGTTCTTCAACCTGGACCTGCCCTGAATACTTGCATGTAATTCAAGTGGTATAAAAGCAAAAAGGAGTGGGGGATGGAATAGGGGGTTCTAGGGAGGGGAAATGGGGAAAGGGAAAGACATCTGAAATGTAAATAAATAAAATATTCAATTTTAAAAATAAGAAAAAAGTAAAAAAGAACAAATAAAGAAAAAAAGAAAAGAAAAAAGAAATAGTTTCTCCTACATTAGGCTTCAACTGCTACTGAGACTACACCATCACTAGAGGCTTCTCATGACTCTTGTAATATCAAGAAACTAAGACTCTGAAAGACAAATTAAAATAATCAAGATTAGATTCTAGGAAGAAGTGTGATCTAGGCCATATTCTGAAATTTAGTTTCTGCACATAAACAATGAAGAAACTTATCCCAGAAATTTTTACCTCAATGATGTTTTCTTCTTCTTAATAACTAGTAGTTTCTCATCTCCAGGCAACCAATATCAATAAAACAAAGAATTAATTACAATAGTGCTGGCCTCTTATTAATCATGGCCAGTTCTATAGCCCCATTTGAACAAAAACACAGGGAGCACATTCAAAATATCAAGTAACATTCCTACTCCCCCCTGCCTATAAGAAGATGTTCCCTACCCTATGCCAGACCTCCCTCCTTCCTGGTGCCTCAAATCATTTGAGAGTTACACACATCTGTTCCAACTGAGGTCAGACCTGGCAGAACAGCTCTTGGATGCTTCCTAGTTGGTGGTTCAATGTCTGAGGAAATCTCAGGGGTATGGGATAATTGAGACTGCTGATATTCCTATGGAGTCACCTTCCTCCTCAGCTTCTTCGAGCCTTTTCCTAATTTAACCATGGTAGTCCTTGACTTCAGTCCAATGTTTAGGTATAATTATCTGCTTTTCAATCAATTGCTTGTTGGGCCTCTCAGAAGAAACCCATGCAAGGCTCTGATCTGTGAACATACCATCACGTCAGTAATAGCGTCAGGTCTTGGAGCCTCCTCTTGAGGTGGAACCCAATTTGGTCTAGCTACTAGACTGACTTTCTTTCAGTCTCTTTTCCATTTTTGTTCTTGCTGTTCTTTTAGACAGAAACAATTCTCGGTCAGAATTTTTGACTGGGATGGCAACTCTACTTTATGCCATGTCTTTCTACTGGAGGAAGACTCTCCAAGTTCACTTTCCTCACTGTTGGGCATTTCATCTAAGGACCCTTTCATTGAGTCTCATGAGCCTCACCTCCCAGGTCTCTTGTATTTTCTACAGGGTCCTCCCATATCCCACCCCTCAGGCTGCATATTTCCATTCATTTTGCTGGCCCTCAGTACTTCTCTCCTGTCACCCCTGTCACCCTATAACTGATCATGTTCCCCTTTTCCCCTCCCCCTCCCTTCTCCCATCAAGGTTCCTCCATCCCTCTGTCTCCTGTGAGTATTTCCTTCTCTCTCCCAAGTAGAATTGAAGCATCTGCTTGTTAACCTTCTTGAGTTCTGTGGATTGTGTTCTAGGTATTCTATATTTGTTTGACTAACAACCACTTATTAGTGAGTACATATCATGCCTGTCCTTTTGGGTCTGAGTCTTCTCACGTAGAATGATATTTTCTAGTTCCACCCATTTGCCTGCAAAACTCATCATGTCCTCATCCTTAATAGCTGAATAGTATTCCACTGTGTAAATGAGCCACATTTTCGGGATCCATTCTTTCATTTTGGGACATCTTGTTTTTGCCTGGGGCAATGACTAAACTGTAATAGAAGTAATTTTTAAAAAACCAATTTCACTAAAATCAAGGAAAAAGAATAGCTGTTTGCTCTCTGTATATTTATTCAATATAGTACTTGTTGTTCTAGCTAGAGTAGTAAGACAACTAAAGTAGATCAGGAGATACCGATTGGAAAACAAGAAATTAAAATATTATGATTTGATTAATATGGTAATATACATAAGTGATTCATAAAATTCTACCAGGAAACTCTTACAATTGATGTACACCTTCAGGAAAGTGTCTTGATACAAAATTAACTCAAATAAATAAGAAACCATCCTATATATAAACTATATATGGACTGAGGAAAATAAATAGAGAAACAATATCTTTCTCACTAGTCACAAATACTATGAAATATCATAACTTATAATAAGAACTTCAAGTCTTTGGAGAAATAATTTAAAGAAGATATCAGAAGATGGAAAAATCTCCCAGGCTTATGACTTGGTAGGATTGACATAATCAAAATAATAATTTTACCAAAATGAATCTGCAGATTCAACACAATTTCCATCAAAATTCCAACATGATTCTTACAGACTTTGACTGAATTATTCTCAACTTCATATGGAAAAGCAAAAATCCTGAGATTGATAAAAAATTCTGTACATTAATAAACAAATAATTATAAAAACAAAAGCAAAAAGAATATTTTGAAGGTATCAGTATCCCCAATTTTAACCTTTACTACAGAGCAATAGTATTAAACACTGCATGGTATCATCAAAAAATCCGAAAAGTAGATCAATGGAATTGAATCAAAGACCAAGAAGTAAGCATACACATACCAATGAACTCTTGATCTTTGATAAGGAAGCCAAACTATACAACAGAAAAAGAGAAACCATCTCTAATATATGGTGCTGGACAATCTGGATTACTCTATGTAGAAAAATGAAATAGATCCATATCTAGCACCCTGGACAGAATTCAAGTTCAAGTGGAACATAGAATTCAACATAAAACCATTTAAACATGATAGAAGAGAAAATAGGTAATAACTTTGAATACATTGACACAGAAGATAATTTCCTAAACAACAGCTCAAGGACTAAGATCAACAATTAATAAATGGGACTTCATGAAACTCAAAATCTTCTTTAAAGTGAAGGACACCATAAGTAGGTCAAAACAACAGGTTACAGAATGGGAAATGTTCTTCACCAACCCTACATCTGACCTATGGCTGATATCCAAAAGATATAAAGAACTCAAGAGAGTAAACATCAGCAAATCAAATAACCCAATTAAACTTAGCTGTAGATATAAACAGAGAATTCTCAACAGAGGAAGTTCTAATAGCTGTGAAGCACTTAAAGAAATGTTCAACATCCATAGTCATCAGGAAAATGCTAATCAATATGACTATGAGATTCCATTTTACACTAGTATGAATTCCCATGTACAAAATCTCAAGTGACTTCACATGCTGAAGTCATGTGAGCATGTGTAGCCTTGGGAATAACGTTCCATTGCTGGTAGAAGGGAAAACTTGTACAACTACTTTGAAAGTCACTTTGGAGGTTTCTCAGAAAATTGGGAATAATTCTAACTCAGTAGACAGCTGCATCACTGCTGGGCATATACCCAAAATATGTTCCACCATACAAGGACTCTTACTGAGCTATGCTCATGGCAGATTCATTGTAGGTAGAAACTGAAAACACACTGCATGTCCATCACCTGAACAGTGGATAAAGAAAAATATGGTACATTTACACAATTTACTCAACTATTCAAAACAATGACATAGTGAAATTTGCAGGGAAATAGATGGAACTAGAAAAGATCATCCTGAGGTAACCCAGACTCAGAAAGACAATGCTCTCACTTATATGTATATTATAGCCAAAAAGTACAGGATGAACATGCTACAATCCACAGACCCAATGAAGCTAAGTAACAAAGAAAGATACTTGAATCTCACTGAGAAGGAGAATTTGAATAGGCAATGGGGGTAAATGGAGGGAAAAAACAGGGTATGAGAAGGTATAGTGAGGGAAGACAAGTATTCAAGTTTGGGAGGACAGAGGGAGAGAGAATTGAGAGAACTGGAGGGGGCATCTCTGGGTGAAGCTGGAAAACTTGGTTAATGAAAATTCCCAGGAATCTATTAGAGTGGTCTGAGCTAAGACTACTCGCAACAGAGGATATATAACTTGAAATGGCCACCTCCTGTAATTAGAAAAGACTTCCAATGGAGAAATGGGAACACCTATCCACCCACAGAACCTTTGTTTCACAATTTGTCCTGTCTACAATATGTGCAGGGATAAAAGTGGAGAAGGAATTGGGGAAATGGACAACCAATGACTGGTCTAACTTGAGACACATGCCATAAGAGAGAATCTATCCTGTCAGGATTTTTGCCTGCTTCTGTGAAAGTCTGCCTGTCAGATCAGGGTCTGCTGGGATATTTCCTGATCTACTGATGCATGGAACAATAAGAGGAGATATTCTTAATTCTCAAAAGGGGAACTGAGTGTTCTTTTAATCTTGGTGGGAGGAACAGGAAGGCCTCCAGAAGGGAAGAGATAGCCTGTGTATATATCAGCCACAGTAACTGCTAGTTTATGATGTTGTTTCCAATGACATTATAAAGTATAGAAAGCCTATGAGAAATAAACACAGAACTGATGCAATATTCACTAGAAAGTCCTCCTGAATTTAAAAGAAAAGAAAAAGAAAAATCCAAATGACAATGAGTTTGTTAAACTTCTCTCAGAACTGCATAAGCAAGTCTTCTGAAATCTGCATAGTTCACAGCCTTATATACAAAACTCTGACAGTACTTCTTTCTTCTCTCTCAATATTCAAACTCTTTTCTAACTTGTAATTCTGAAATCTTTCAACAAGTTTCCAAAACATATTGTCAAGACTATCACAATACCTCAGTCCTGGTACCAATTTCTGTCTTAGTTATGATTAATATTGTTGTGATGAAACACGTTGCCAAAAAGCAACATGAGCATGAAAAAAATATTTGACTTACATATTCTGAATTATATTCTATTTAAAAAAAAAGTCAAAAATGTAAACCTCTTGGAAATTCACATGCAAGAGCTAAAGCACAGGCCACAGTGAAATGTTACCTATTTCACTGCTCCTGATGGATTTCTCTGTCTGATTTCTAATATAATACTGGACCACCATTCTAAAAGTGGTAGTATCCAAATATGCTGGAACCTCAGACATCAATCATTAAGAAAATTTCCTACATGTTTGTGTATTGCCTGATTTTATGGAGAAAAATTCACAGTTGAAACTTCATCCTCTCAAATGACTTCAATTTATAGGAAGTTAACACAAAAATAACTTGTACCATCAAATAACATTTTAAAAGTTTTCTGAATTTGACAACTTTTTTGATTTTGTAATAAATAATACAGAGAATGCAGGTTCATATAAATACCTAGCATAACAAGGAGCAGAAAGACCAACAGTGTCAACTAACCAGGATCTCCAGAGCATTAGGGGGCTGGTCCAAGGCCTCTAGCACATTTGTAGCAGAGGATTCTCTGGCCTCACTAGGAGAGGATGAGGCTAATGCTTGATGCCCCCAGGGAAGGGAGATGCCTGGGGGAATCACAGTCTCAGAAGAGGAGGGTGATGGAGTGAAGAATTCAGGGAAGGTAGACCAGTAAGGGGGAAGGTAACATTTGGGATGTAAGTAAATAAAATAATTACCTTAAAATTATATAGTAAAAGAAATTGTTTTTAATTCTTTGTGATCCCCATGCTAAAGACATGTGTGTTTCCCCCCTGAGAAACTTCAAGTCAGCAATGCATGTAATGAAAGATGTTAATCTAATAATATTCAAGCATATCTTTACTTGATATGTGATACGTGCAGAAAAATGATACTAAGAAAATTCTTTTCTATAATTACCTAATTATATGTCTGTAAAAACAGAATAGCTCTTTATATATACAATGAAAACAGTGAAACTCACAGCATAAACAATTGATTCCTTTCAGGGATATTTTAGGTAACCTCCACTGACATTGTCTAAAACTATTACATATGCAAAGCAAAGTGTGCATTCTATGTGTTCAGACCCAAGATTGTGGTTAATTTACTTAAACAAATGTTCAGCATCCTTAGCCATCAGAGAAATGCAAATCAAAATGTTGAAGTTCAATCAGAATGGCAAGAGCACATGCTGGCAAGGAAGCGGAGAAAAAAAAAAAACACTCCTCCATTGCTGGTAGTACAACCACTTTACCACTCCTAGGTATATACCCAGAAGATGCTCGAACATATAACAAGGACATATGCTCAACTATGTTCATAGCAGCCTTATTTATAATAGCCAGGAGCTGGAAAGAACCCAGATGTCCTTCAAATGAGGAATGGATTCAAAAAATGTGGTATATTTACACAATGGAGTATTACTCAGCTATTAAAAACAATGAATTCGAGAGGTTCCTAGGTAAATGGATGGAACTAGAAATTATCATCCTGAGTGAAGTAAGCCAATCACAAAAGAACACACATGGTATTCACTCACTGATTATTGGATATTAGCCCAGAACCTTGAAATGCCCAAGATGCAACTCACAGGCTACATGAAGCTCATAAAAAAGGAAGACCAAGTGGGGGTGATTCAGTTCTTCTTAGAAGGAGCAACAAAATACACAAGGGAGCAAATATGGAGACAAAGTGAGGGACAGAAACTGAAGGAGGGGCCATTTGAACACCTTTCCACCTGAGTATCCATCCCATGTGCAGTCACCAAAGGTAGATGCTGATGTGGAAGACAGTAAGTGCATGCTGATAAGAGCCTGATACGGATGTCTCCTCAGAGGCCTTCAAGAGTCTGACATATTCAGAGGCAGATGCTCACAACTAGCCATTGAACTGATCATGAGGTTCTCAGTGGAGGAGTTAGAGTGAGGACTGAAGGAGCTGAAAGGGTTTGTGGCACCATGAGGAGAGCAACAATACCAACCAACCACAGCTCCCAGGGTCCTAACCACCAGCCTGGGAGCACTTATGGAGGGATTCAGGACTTCAGCTGAATATGTAAGAGTGGAGGGCCCTGCTGGGCACAGGTGGAAGATGAGATCCTTGACCTCATGAAGGCTGGACGCCCCAGGGGGTGGGAATTTTGAGGGTGAGGAAGTGGGAGTGGGGGGGTAGGTGGGGGTTACATCCACGGAGAAGAAGGAGGAGGGGTAAGGGGGTGGGGGGTTCCCGGGTGGGTGGGGGATGGGGCAAGGGGATAACATATGAAATGAAAATAAAATATCCAATAAAAAAAAAGATTTATTTATTTCAAAAAAAATCAATCTGGTAGTTATTCAAGAATTTAGAAAAAGTTCTTCCTGAAGACCTAGGTACACTGCACCTGGGTATTTACCTTAAAGATGTTCCACCATACCACAAGGATATATGTTCTAATATGTTCAGATTTATTTATTTACTTACTTATTTTTTATTATCTGTGTCTTTATATATTTTATTTATTAATCATCTTAAGTTTTTACATTTCAAATGTTATCCACCGCCCCTCCATCAACCCCATCTCCCTCCTCTTTGCCTCTAAGAGGGTGTTCCCCAATCCACCCACCAATTCCCACCTTACCTCTCTAGCATCCCCTTTTATGGGGCATCAAGCCTCCACAGAATCAAGTGCTTCCCCGACACTGATGCCAGATTAGGCAATCCTCTGGTACATATGTAGCAGGAGCCGTAGACCAGCCCAAGTATACTCTTTAGTTGGTGGTTTAGTCCACATGAGGTCTGAGATGTCCTGTTAATTGACAGTTTTTCTACCTATGGGGTATCAGTCCCCTTCAGCTCATTCAGACCTTCTAACTCTTTTATTGGGGTCCCTGGGCTCAGTCCAATGGTTGTCTGTGACTATATATATCTGTCTTAGGTGCCACAAACTTCACACAATCCAGAGTTCCCTCAACAAAAATATGGATACAGAAATTATGGTACATTTTCACAATAGAATGCTATTCATCTATTGAAAACAAGGATATCATGAATTTTGCAGGCAAAAGTATGAAAGTAGGAAATATCATTCTGAGTGAGGCAACCCAGACCCAAAACAACATGTTTGTTTGTGTGCTCACTAACAAGAAGATATAAGCCATAAAGTACAGGATACCCATTATATACCTCTCAGACTCAAATAATTTAAACAAGAAGGAAACCCCAAACAAGGATGCAAAAATAACACTTAGAAGCAGGAACAAAATAATCATAGGAGGCAGAGGAAGGAACTGGGTGTAAAGGAAAAGGGAGATGGGAAGCAAAGCAGGATCACAAGCAGGCAGAGAAGAGAGAGAGAGAGAGAGAGAGAGAGAGAGAGAGAGAGAGAGAGAGA